>NW_028239120.1:0-163446 GCF_036417535.1 Chlamydotis macqueenii
TCGGGATCCCCAACCCCCCCCCCACCCCCGGGATCCCCCTAGAACGGTTTGGGACCCCCCCCCACCCTCTCAAAGCCCCCCCACCCCCCCAAAATCCCCCACCCCGGACCCCAAACCCCCACCCTCCCCCCAAGAACCCCTCTGACCCCCCCCCAAACTCTTTGGGACTCCGCCCCCCAAGCCCCCCCCCCACCATACCCCCGACCCCCCCCATCCCGGGACCCCCAACCCCCCCCCCCCCCGGGATCCCCCTAGAACGGTTTGGGAACCCCCCCACCCTCTCAAAGCCCCCCCACCCCCCAAAATCCCCCACCCCGGACCCCAAACCCCCCACCCTCCCCCCAAGAACCCCTCTGACCCCCCCCCCTAAACCCTTTGGGACTCCGCCCCCCAAGCCCCCCCCCCATACCCCCGACCCCCCCATCCCGGGACCCCCAACCCCCCCCCCCGGGATCCCCCTAGAACGGTTTGGGACCCCCCCCCAAAATCCCCCGTCCCCCCCCACCCCGGGACCCCAAACCCCCCGGCGCCCCCCGCCCCCGCGGTGCCGGTACCGGAGCCGGGCCTCGCCCCGCCGCTCTCCCCGCCAATAAAAACGCCGCGGCGCTGCCGCTTCCTGCTTCCTGCTTCCTGCTTCCTGCCTTCTCTCCGCCACCGGCGCGCCCGCCGCCCCTCAGCGCGCATGCGCCCACGCCCCCCCCCAACCGGCTCCGCGCCGGTCTCCCGCCCCCTCACGGTCCAGCTGTGCGCGCATGCGCGGGAGCTCGGCGACCCCCCCCCGCAAGTTGGGGGGCAGGAGACCACTTTGGGGTGAGAGCGCATTTTGGGGGGCACGGCGCCATTTTGGGGGGGTAGAAGGCCCAGTTGTGGGGCAGGAGGCCACTTTCGGGGGCGAGAGTGCATTTTGTGGGGCACGACGCCATTTTGGGGGGGTAGAAGGCCCAGTTGTGGGGCAGGAGGCCACTTTCGGGGGTGAGAGCGCATTTTGGGGGGCACGGTGCCATTTTGGGGGGGTAGAAGGCCCAGTTGTGGGGCAGGAGGGCACTTTCGGGGCGAGAGTGCATTTTGTGGGGCACGACGCCATTTTGGGGGGGTAGAAGGCCCAGTTGTGGGGCAGGAGGCCACTTTCGGGGGTGAGAGCGCATTTTGGGGGGCACGACGCCATTTTGGGGGTGTAGAAGGCCCAGTTGTGGGCAGGAGGCCCTGTTGGTCAGGGAAAGCGCAGAACCCCGATGTCTGTGGTGCTGTAGATGCACTGCCACTGTCCGGTGAGGAACAGCAAGAGCTTGACTGGCAGGCACTTTTGGTGGTGGGAGCAATCGTAGGACGTTGTGATTTTAGGGGATTTTATTCACTGGGCGCCCAGGTGCAGCTGGTGGTAAAGGTCAAAGCCCTGTTGGTCAGGGAAAGCTCGGAGCCCCGATGTCTGTGGTGCTGTAGATGCGCTGGGAATGGCCGGTGAGGAGCAGCAAGAGCTTGACTGGCTGGCACTTTCGTTGTGGGAGCAATCGTCCGACGTTTTTTGATTTTTCAGGGTTTTTTTTCAGTGGGCGCCCAGGTGCAGCTGGTGGTAAATGTCGAAGCCCTCTTGTCAGGGAAAGCCCGGAGCCCCGATGTCTGTGGTGCTGTAGATGCGCTGGGAATGGCCGGTGAGGAGCAGCAAGAGCTTGACTGGCTGGCACTTTCGTTGTGGGAGCAATCGTCCGACGTTTTTGATTTTTCAGGGTTTTTTTTCAGTGGGCGCCCAGGTGCAGCTGGTGGTAAATGTCGAAGCCGTGTTCGTCAGGGAAAGCCGGAGCCCCAATGTCTGTGGTGCTGTAGATGCGCTGGGAATGGCCGGTGAGGAGCAGCAAGAGCTTGACTGGCTGGCACTTTCGTTGTGGGAGCAATCGTCCGACGTTTGTGATTTTTGGGGGTTTTATTTCAGTGGGCGCCCAGGTGCAGCTGGTGGTAAATGTCGAAGCCCTCTGGTCAGGGAAAGCCCGAGCCCCGATGTCTGTGGTGCTGTAGATGCGCTGGGAATGGCCGGTGAGGAGCAGCAAGAGCTTGACTGGCTGGCACTTTCGTTGTGGGAGCAATCGTCCGACGTTTTTGATTTTTCAGGGTTTTTTTTTCAGTGGGCGCCCAGGTGCAGCTGGTGGTAAACGTCGAAGCCCTGTTGGTCAGGGAAAGCCCGAGCCCCGATGTCTGTGGTGCTGTAGATGCGCTGGGAATGGCCGGTGAGGAGCAGCAAGAGCTTGACTGGCTGGCACTTTTGGTGTGGGAGCAATCGTGCGATGTTCGTGATTTTTCGTTTATTTTTTTCAGTGGGCGCCCAGGTGCAGCTGGTGGTAAACGTCGAAGCCCTGTTGGTCAGGGAAAGCCCGGAGCCCCGATGTCTGTGGTGCTGTAGATGCGCTGGGAATGGCCGGTGAGGAGCAGCAAGAGCTTGACTGGCTGGCACTTTTGGTGTGGGAGCAATCGTGCGATGTTCGTGATTTTTTCGTTTATTTTTTTCAGTGGGCGCCCAGGTGCAGCTGGTGGTAAACGTCGAAGCCCTGTTGGTCAGGGAACGCCCGGAGCCCCGATGTCTGTGGTGCTGTAGATTTGCTGGGAATGTCCGGTGAGGAGCAGCAAGAGCTTGACTGGCTGGCACTTTCGGTGTGGGAGCAATCGTCGATGTTCATGATTTTTCGTTTATTTTTTTCAGTGGGCGCCCAGGTGCAGCTGATGGTAAATGTCGAAGCCCTCTTGGTCAGGGAAAGCGTAGAACCCCGATGTCTGTGGTGCTGTAGATGCACTGCCAAAGTCCGGTGAGTAGCAGCAAGAGGTTGAGTTGCTGGCACTTTCTGTGTGGGAGCAATCGTCCGACGTTCGTGATTTTTCGGGGTTTTATTTCAGTGGGCGCCCAGGTGCAGCTGGTGGTAAATGTCGATGCCCTGTTGGTCAGGGAAAGCCCGGAGCCCGATGTCTGTGGTGCTGTAGATGCGCTGGGAATGGCCGTGAGGAGCAGCAAGAGCTTGACTGGCTGGCACTTTCGGTGTGGGAGCAATCGTCCGACGTTCGTGATTTTCGGGTTTTATTTCAGTGGGCGCCCAGGTGCAGCTGGTGGTAAACGTCGAAGCCCTGTTGGTCAGGGAAAGCCCAGAGCCCCGATGTCTGTGGTGCTGTAGATGCACTGCCAAAGTCCGGTGAGTAGCAGCAAGAGCTTGAGTTGCTGGCACTTTCGTTGTGGGAGCAATCGTCCGACGTTCGTGATTTTTCGGGGTTTTATTTCAGTGGGGCGCCCAGGTGCAGCTGGTGGTAAATGTCGAAGCCCTGTTGGTCAGGGAAAGCCCGGAGCCCCGATGTCTGTGGTGCTGTAGATGCGCTGGGAATGGGCGGTGAGGAGCAGCAAGAGCTTGACTGGCTGGCACTTTGGTGTGGAGCAATCGTCCGATGTTCGTGATTTTTCTTTTATTTTTTTCAGTGGGCGCCCAGGTGCAGCTGGTGGTAAACGTCGAAGCCCTGTTGGTCAGGGAAAGCGCAGAACCCCGATGTCTGTGGTGCTGTAGATGCGCTGGGAATGGCCGGTGAGGAGCACCAAGAGCTTGACTGGCTGGCACTTTCGGTGTGGGAGCAATCGTCCGACGTTCGTGATTTTTCGGGGTTTTATTTCAGTGGGCGCCAAGGTTTCAGCTGGTGGTAAACGTCGAAGCCCTGTTGGTCAGGAAAGCCCGGAGCCCCGATGTCTGTGGTGCTGTAGATGCGCTGCCAAAGTCCGGTGAGGAGCAGCAAGAGCTTGTGTTGCTGGCACTTTCGGTGTGGGAGCAATCGTCCGACGTTCGTGATTTTTCGGGGTTCTTTTCAGTGGGAGCCCAGGTTGCAGCGAGTGGTAAACGTCGAAGCCCTGTTGGTCAGGGAAAGCGCAGAACCCCGATGTCTGTGGTGCTGTAGATGCATTGCCAAAGTCCGGTGAGTAGCAGCAAGAGCTTGAGTTGCTGGCACTTTCGTTGTGGGAGCAATCGTCTGATGTTCGTGATATTTTTTTCGTTTATTTATTCAGTGGGCGCCCAGGTGCAGCTGGTGGTAAACGTCAAAAGCCCTGTTGGTCAGGGAAAGCGCAGAACCCTGATGTCTGTGGTGCTGTAGATGCACTGCCAAAGTCCGGTGAGTAGCAGCAAGAGCTTGAGTTGCTGGCACTTTTGTTGTGGGAGCAATCGTCCGACGTTCGTGATTTTTCGGGGTTTTATTTCAGTGGGCGCCCAAGTGCAGCTGGTGGTAAATGTCGAAGCCCTGATGGTCAGGGAAAGCCCGGAGCCCCGATGTCTGTGGTGCTGTAGATGCGCTGGGAATGGCCGGTGAGGAGCAGCAAGAGCTTGACTGGCTGGCACTTTCAATGTGGGAACAATCGTCCGACGTTCGTGATTTTTCGGGTTTTTTTTTTCCAGTGGGCGCCCAGGTTCAGCTGGTGGTAAACGTCGAAGCCCTGTTCGTCAGGGAATGCCGGAGCCCCGATGTCTGTGGTGCTGTAGATGCGCTGGGAATGGCCGGTGAGGAGCAGCAAGAGCTTGACTGTCTGGCACTTTTAGTGTAGGAGCAATCGTCCGACGTTCGTGATTTTTCGGGGTTCTTTTCAGTGGGAGCCCAGGTGCAGCTGGTGGTAAATGTCGAAGCCCTGTTGGTCAGGGAAAGCCCGGAGCCCCGATGTCTGTGGTGCTGTAGATGCACTGCCACTGTCCGGTGAGGAGCAGCAAGAGTTTGACTGGCTGGCACTGTCGGTGTGGGAGCAATCGTCCGACGTTCGTCCTTTTTCAGGGTTTTTTTTTCAGTGGGCAACCAGGTGCAGCTGGTGGTAAACGTCGAAGGCCTGTTGGTCAGGGAAAGCCCGGAGCCACGATGTCTGTGGTGCTGTAGATGCGCTGCAAATGGCCGGTGAGGAGCAGCAAGAGCTTGACTGGCTGGCACTTTCGGTGTGGTAGCAATCGTCCGACGTTCGTGATTTTTCAGGGTTTTTTTTCAGGGGGCGCCCAGGTTCAGCTAGTGGTAAACGTCGAAGCCCTGTTGGTCAGGGAAAGCGCAGAACCCCGATGTCTGTGGTGCTGTAGATGCGCTGGGAATGGCCGCTGAGGAGCAGCAAGAGCTTGTGTTGCTGGCACTTTTGGTGTGGGAGCAATTGTCCGACGTTCGTGATTTTTCGGGGTTTTATTTCAGTGGGCGCCCAGGTGCAGCGGGGTGGTAAACGTCGAAGCCCTGTTGGTCAGGGAAAGCGTAGAGCCCCGATGTCTGTGGTGCTGTAGATGCGCTGGGAATGGCCGCTGAGGAGCAGCAAGAGCTTGAGTTGCTGGCACTTTCGGTGTGGGAGCAATTGTCCGACGTTCGTGATTTTTCGGGTTCTTTTCAGTGGGCGCCCAGGTTCAGCTGGTGGTAAATGTCGAAGCCCTGTTGGTCAGGGAAAGTCCAGAGCCTGATGTCTGTGGTGCTGTAGATGCGCTGGGAATGGGCGGTGAGGAGCAGCAAGAGCTTGACAGGCTGGCATTAAGGTGTGGGAGCAATCGTCCGACGTTCGTGATTTTTCGGGGTTTATTTCAGTGGGCGCCCAGGTTCAGCTGGTGGTAAACGTCGAAGCCCTGTTGGTCAGGGAAAGCGCAGAACCCCGATGTCTGTGGTGCTGTAGATGCACTGGGAATGGCCGGTGAGTAGCAGCAAGAGCTTGAGTTGCTGGCACTTTCGGTGTGGGAGGAATCGTCCGACGTTCGTGATTTTTCGGGGTTTTATTTCAGTGGGCGCCCAGGTGCAGCTGGTGGTAAACGTTGAAGCCCTGTCGGTCAGGGAAAGCTCGGAGCCCCGATATCTGTGGTGCTGTAGATGCGCTGCCAATGGCCGGTGAGGAGCAGCAAGAGCTTGACTGGCTGGCACTTTGGGTGTGGGAGCAATCGTCGGACGTTCGTGATTTTTCGGGGTTTTATTTCAGTGGGCGCCCAGGTGCAGCTGGTGGTAAACGTCGAAGCCCTGTTGGTCAGGGAAAGCCCGGAGCCCCGATGTCTGTGGTGCTGTAGATGCGCTGGGAATGGCCGGTGTTCAGCAGCTAGAGCTTGACTGTCTGGCACTTTTGGTGTGGGAGCAATCGTCCGACGTTCGTGATTTTTCGGGGTTCTTTTCAGTGGGAGCCCAGGTTCAGCGAGTGGTAAACGTCGAAGCCCTGTTGGTCAGGGAAAGCCCGGAGCCCCGATGTCTGTGGTGCTGTAGATGCACTGCCACTCTCCGGTGAGGAGCAGCAAGAGCTTGACTGGCTGGCACTTTTGGTGTGGGAGCAATCGTCCGACGTTCGTGATTTTTCGGGGTTTTACTTTCAGTGGGCGCACAGGTGCAGCTGGTGGTAAATGTCGAAGCCGTGTTGGTCAGGGAAAGCCCGGAGCCCCGATGTCTGTGGTGCTGTAGATGCGCTGGGAATGGGCGGTGAGGAGCAGCAGGAGCTTGAGTTGCTGGCACTTTCAGTGTGGGAGCAATCGTCGGACGTTTGTGATTTTTGGGGATTTTTATTCACTGGGCGCCCAGGTTCAGTAGGTGGAAAACATCGAAGGCCTGTTGGTCAGGGAAAGCCCAGAGCCCCGATGTCTGTGGTGCTGTAGATGCGCTGGGAATGGCCGGTGAGGAGCAGCAAGAGCTTGACAGGCTGGCATTTAAGGTGTGGCAGGAATCGTCCGACGTTCGTGATTTTTGGGGTTTTTTTTTCAGGGGGCACCCAGGTGCAGCTGGTGGTAAATGTCGAAGCCCTGTTGGTCAGGGAAAGCCCGGAGCCCCGATGTCTGTGGTGCTGTAGATGCACTGCCAAAGTCCGGTGAGGAGCAGCAAGAGCTTGACAGGCTGGCACTTTCGGTGTGGGAGCAATCGTCCGACGTTTTTGATTTTTCAGCGTTTTTTTTCAGTGGGAGCCCAGGTGCAGCTGGTGGTAAATGTCGAAGCCCTGTTCGTCAGGGAAAGTCCAGAGCCCTGATGTCTGTGGTGCTGTAGATGCCCTGCCAATGGGCGGTGAGTAGCAGCAAGAGCTTGACTGGCTGGCACTTTCGGTGTGGGAGCAATCGTGCGATGTTCGTGATTTTTCGTTTATTTTTTTCAGTGGGCGCCCAGTTGCAGCTGGTGGTAAACGTTGAAGCCCTGTTGGTCAGGGAAAGCCCGGAGCCGGGATGTCTGTGGTGCTGTAGATGCACTGCCACTGTCCGGTGAGGAGCAGCAAGAGCTTGAGTTGCTGGCACTTTTGGTGTGGGAGCAATCGTCCGACGTTCGAGATTTTTCGGGGTTTTATTTCAGTGGGCGCCCAGGTGCAGCTCGTGGTAAATGTCGAAGCCCTGTTGGTCAGGGAAAGCCCGGAGCCCCGATGTCTGTGGTGCTGTAGATGCGCTGGGAATGGGCGGTGAGGAGCAGCAAGAGCTTGACTGGCTGGCACTTTTGGTGTGGGAGCAATCGTCCGATGTTCGTGATTTTTCGTTTATTTTTTTCAGTGGGCGCCCACGTGCAGCTGGTGGTAAATGTCGAAGCCCTGTTGGTCAGGGAAAGCCCGGAGCCCCGATGTCTGTGGTGCTGTAGATGCGCCTCCAATGGCCGGTGAGGAGCAGCAAGAGCTTGAGTTGCTGGCACTTTCGGTGTGGGAGCAATCGTCCGACGTTTGTGATTTTTCGTTTATTTTTTTCAGTGGGCGCCCAGGTGCAGCGGGTGGTAAACGTCGAAGCCCTGTTGGTCAGGGAAAGCCCGGAGCCCCGATGTCTGTGGTGCTGTAGATGCGTTCGGAATGGGCGGTGAGGAGCAGCAAGAGCTTGACTGGCTGGCACTTTCAGTGTGGGAGCAATAGTCCGACGTTTGTGATTTTTGGGGGTTTTATTTCAGTGGGCGCCCAGGTTCAGCTGGTGGTAAACGTCGAAGCCCTGTTGGTCAGGGAAAGCCCGGAGCCCCGATGTCTGTGGTGTTGTAGATGCGCTGGGAATGGGAGGTGAGTAGCAGCAAGAGCTTGAGTTGCTGGCACTTTCAGTGTGGGAGCAATCGTCCGACGTTCGTGATTTTTCGGGGTTTTATTTCAGTGGGCGCCCAGGTGCAGCTGGTGGTAAACGTTGAAGCCCTGTTGGTCAGGGAAAGCTCGGAGCCCCGATGTCTGTGGTGCTGTAGATTCCCTGCCAATGGCCGGTGAGTAGCAGCAAGAGCTTGACAGGCTGGCACTTTTGGTGTGGGAGCAATCGTCCGATGTTCGTGATTTTTCGTTTTTTTTTTTCAGTGGGCGCCCAGGTGCAGCTGGTGGTAAACGTCGAAGCCCAGTTGGTCAGGGAAAGCCCGGAGCCCCGATGTCTGTGGTGCTGTAGATGCGCTGGGAATGGCCGGTGAGGAGCAGCAAGAGATTGTGTTGCTGGCAATTTCGGTTTGGGTGCAATCGTCCGACGTTCGTGATTTTTTGGGTTTTTTTTCCAGTGGGCGCCCAGGTTCAGCTGGTGGTAAACGTCGAAGCCCTGTTGGTCAGGGAAAGCCCGGAGCCCCGATGTCTGTGGTGCTGTAGATGCGCTGGGAATGGCCGGTGAGGAGCAGCAAGAGATTGTGTTGCTGGCAATTTCGGTTTGGGTGCAATCGTCCGACGTTCGTGATTTTTCGGGGTTTTTTTCAGGGGGAGCCCAGGTGCAGCGAGTGGTAAACGTCGAAGCCCTGTTGGTCAGGGAAAGCCCGGAGCTCCGATGTCTGTGGTGCTGTAGATGAGCTGCCAGTGGCCGGTGAGGAACTGCAAGAGCTTGACTGGCTGGCACTTTCGGTGTGGGATCAATTGTCCGACGTTTTTGATTTTTCAGGGTTTTTTTTCAGTGACCAACTAGGTGCAGCTGGTGGTAAATGTCGAAGGCCTGTTGGTCAGGGAAAGCCCAGAGCCGCGATGTCTGTGGTGCTGTAGATGCACTGGGAATGGCCGGTGAGGAGCAGCAAGAGCTTGAGTTGCTGGCACTTTCAGTGTGGGACGAATCGTCTGACGTTTTTGATTTTTCAGGGTTTTTTTTCAGTGGGTAACCAGGTGCAGCTGGTGGTAAATGTCGAAGCCCTGTTGGTGAGGGAAAGCCCGGAGCCCCGATGTCTGTGGTGCTGTAGATGCGCTGGGAATGGGCGGTGAGGAGCAGCAAGAGCTTGTGTTGCTGGCACTTTCGGTGTGGGAGCAATCGTCCGATGTTCGTGATTTTTCGGGGTTTTACTTTCAGTGGGCGCCCAGGTGCAGCTGGTGGTAAATGTCGAAGCCCTGATGGTCAGGGAAAGCCCGGAGCCGCGATGTCTGTGGTGCTGTAGATGCGCTGCCAATGGCCGGTGAGGAGCAGCAAGAGCTTGACTGGCTGGCACTTTCAATGTGGGAACAATCGTCCGACGTTCGTGATTTTTCGGGTTTTTTTTCCAGTGGGCGCCCAGGTTCAGCTGGTGGTAAACGTCGAAGCCCTGTTGGTCAGGGAAAGCCCGGAGCCCCGATGTCTGTGGTGCTGTTGATGCGCTGGGAATGGGCGGTGAGGAGCAGCAAGGGCTTGACTGGCTGGCACTTTCGGTGTGGGAGCAATCGTCCGACGTTCGTGATTTTTCGGGCTTTTATTTCAGTGGGAGCCGAGGTGCAGCTGGTGGTAAATGTCGAAGCCCTGATGGTCAGGGAAAGCCCGGAGCCCCGATGTCTGTGGTGCTGTAGATGCGCTGCCAAAGTCCGTTGAGCAGCAGCAAGAGCTTGACTGTCTGGCACTTTCGGTGTGGGAGCAATCGTCCGATGTTCGTGATTTTTAGTTTATTTTTTTCAGTGGGCGCCCAGGTTCAGCTGGTGGTAAACGTCAAAGCCCTGTTGGTCAGGGAAAGCGCAGAACCCCAATGTATGTGGTGCTGTAGATGCACTGCCAAAGTCTGGTGAGTAGCAGCAAGAGCTTGAGTTGCTGGCACTTTCGTTGTGGGAGCAATCGTCCGACGTTCGTGATTTTTCGGAGTTTTATTTCAGTGGGCGCCCAGGTGCAGCTGGTGGTAAATGTCGAAGCCGTGTTGGTCAGGGAAAGCCCGGAGCCCCGATGTCTGTGGTGCTGTAGATGCGCTGCCAATGGTCGGTGAGGAGCAGCAAGAGGCTGACATGCTGGCACTTTCGGTGTGGGAGCAATCGTCCGACGTTCGTGATTTTTGGGGTTTTTTTCAGTGGGCGCCCAGGTGCAGCTGGTGGTAAACGTCGAAGCCCTGTTGGTCAGGGAAAGCCCAGAGCCCCGGTGTCTGTGGTGCTGTAGATGCACTGGGAGTGGCCGGTGAGGAGCAGCAAGAGCTTGACTGGCTGGCACTTTCGTTGTGGGAGCAATCGTCCGACGTTCGTGATTTTTCGGGGTTTTATTTCAGTGGGCGCCCAAGTGCAGCTGGTGGTAAATGTCGAAGCCCTGATGGTCAGGGAAAGCCCGGAGCCCCGATGTCTGTGGTGCTGTAGATGCGCTGGGAATGGCCGGTGAGGAGCAGCAAGAGCTTGACTGGCTGGCACTTTCGTTGTGGGAGCAATCGTCCGACGTTCGTGATTTTTCGGGGTTCTTTTCAGTGGGAGCCCAGGTGCAGCTGGTGGTAAATGTCGAAGGCCTGTTGGTCAGGGAAAGCCCGGAGCCCCGATGTCTGTGGTGCTGTAGATGCACTGCCACTGTCCGGTGAGGAGCAGCAAGAGCTTGACTGGCTGGCACTTTTGGTGTGGGAGCAATCGTCCGACGTTCGTCCTTTTTCAGGGTTTTTTTTCAGTGGGCAACCAGGTGCAGCTGGTGGTAAACGTCGAAGGCCTGTTGGTCAGGGAAAGCCCGGAGCCACGATGTCTGTGGTGCTGTAGATGCGCTGCAAATGCCCGGTGAGGAGCAGCAAGAGCTTGACTGGCTGGCACTTTCGGTGTGGTAGCAATCGTCCGACGTTCGTGATTTTTCGGGGTTTTACTTTCAGTGGGCGCCCAGGTGCAGCTGATGGTAAATGTCGAAGCCCTCTTGGTCAGGGAAAGCGTAGAACCCCGATGTCTGTGGTGCTGTAGATGCACTGCCAAAGTCCGGTGAGTAGCAGCAAGAGCTTGAGTTGCTGGCACTTTCGGTGTGGGAGGAATCGTCTGACGTTCGTGATTTTTCGGGGTTTTTTTTCAGTGGGCGCCCAGGTGCAGCTGGTGGTAAACGTCGAAGCCCTGTTGGTCAGGGAAAGCCCGGAGCCCCGATGCCTGTGGTGCTGTAGATGCGCTGGGAATGGCCGGTGAGGAGCAGCAAGAGCTTGACTGTCTGGCACTTTTAGTGTAGGAGCAATCGTCCGACGTTCGTGATTTTTCGGGGTTCTTTTCAGTGGGAGCCCAGGTGCAGCTGGTGGTAAATGTCGAAGCCCTGTTGGTCAGGGAAAGCCCGGAGCCCCGATGTCTGTGGTGCTGTAGATGCACTGCCACTGTCCGGTGAGGAGCAGCAAGAGCTTGAGTTGCTGGCACTTTTGGTGTGGGAGCAATCGTCCGACGTTCGTCCTTTTTCAGGGTTTTTTTTCAGTGGGCAACCAGGTTCAGCTGGTGGTAAACGTCGAAGGCCTGTTGGTCAGGGAAAGCCCGGAGCCACGATGTCTGTGGTGCTGTAGATGCGCTGCAAATGGCCGGTGAGGAGCAGCAAGAGCTTGACTGGCTGGCACTTTCGGTGTGGTAGCAATCGTCCGACGTTCGTGATTTTTCGGGGTTTTACTTTCAGTGGGCGCCCAGGTGCAGCTGATGGTAAATGTCGAAGCCCTCTTGGTCAGGGAAAGCGTAGAACCCCGATGTCTGTGGTGCTGTAGATGCACTGCCAAAGTCCGGTGAGTAGCAGCAAGAGCTTGAGTTGCTGGCACTTTCGGTGTGGGAGGAATCGTCTGACGTTCGTGATTTTTCGGGGTTTTTTTTCCAGTGGGCGCCCAGGTGCAGCTGGTGGTAAACGTCGAAGCCCTGTTGGTCAGGGAAAGCCCGGAGCCCCGATGCCTGTGGTGCTGTAGATGCACTGCCAAAGTCCGGTGAGGAGCAGCAAGAGCTTGACTGTCTGGCACTTTTGGTGTGGGAGCAATCGTCCGACGTTCGTGATTTTTGGGGGTTTTATTTCAGTGGGCGCCCAGGTTCAGCTGGTGGTAAACTTCTAAGCCCTGTTGGTCAGGGAAAGCCCGGAGCCCCGATGTCTGTTGTGCTGTAGATGCGCTGGGAATGGCCGGTGTTCAGCAGCTAGAGCTTGACTGTCTGGCACTTTTGGTGTGGGAGCAATCGTCCGACGTTCGTCATTTTTCAGGGTTTTTTTTCAGTGGGCGCCCAGGTTCAGCTGGTGGTAAACGTCGAAGCCCTGTTGGTCAGGGAAAGCCCGGAGCCCCGATGTCTGTGGTGCTGTAGATGCGCTGGGAATGGCCGGTGTTCAGCAGCTAGAGCTTGACTGTCTGGCACTTCTGGTGTGGGAGCAATCGTCGGACGTTCGTGATTTTTCGGGGTTCTTTTCAGTGGGAGCCCAGGTGCAGCTGGTGGTAAATGTCGAAGGCCTGTTGGTCAGGGAAAGCCCGGAGCCCCGATGTCTGTGGTGCTGTAGATGCACTGCCACTGTCCGGTGAGGAGCAGCAAGAGCTTGACTGGCTGGCACTTTTGGTGTGGGAGCAATCGTCCGACGTTCGTCATTTTTCAGGGTTTTTTTTCAGGGGGCGCCCAGGTTCAGCTAGTGGTAAACGTCGAAGCCCTGTTGGTCAGGGAAAGCGCAGAACCCCGATGTCTGTGGTGCTGTAGATGCGCTGCCAAAGTCCGGTCAGGAGCAGCAAGAGCTTGACTGGCTGGCACTTTCGGTGTGGGAGCAATCGTCCGACGTTCGTGATTTTTCGGGCTTTTATTTCAGTGGGCGCCCAGGTTCAGCTGGTGGTAAACGTCGACGCCCTGTTCGTCAGGGAATGCCCGGAGCCCCGATGTCTGTGGTGCTGTAGATGCGCTGGGAATGGCCGGTGAGGAGCAGCAAGAGCTTGACTGTCTGGCACTTTTAGTGTAGGAGCAATCGTCCGACGTTCGTGATTTTTCGGGGTTCTTTTCAGTGGGAGCCCAGGTGCAGCTGGTGGTAAATGTCGAAGCCCTGTTGGTCAGGGAAAGCCCGGAGCCCCGATGTCTGTGGTGCTGTAGATGCACTGCCACTGTCCGGTGAGGAGCAGCAAGAGCTTGAGTTGCTGGCACTTTTGGTGTGGGAGCAATCGTCCGACGTTCGTCCTTTTTCAGGGTTTTTTTTCAGTGGGCAACCAGGTGCAGCTGGTGGTAAACGTCGAAGGCCTGTTGGTCAGGGAAAGCCCGGAGCCACGATGTCTGTGGTGCTGTAGATGCGCTGCAAATGGCCGGTGAGGAGCAGCAAGAGCTTGACTGGCTGGCACTTTCGGTGTGGTAGCAATCGTCCGACGTTCGTGATTTTTCGGGGTTTTACTTTCAGTGGGCGCCCAGGTGCAGCTGATGGTAAATGTCGAAGCCCTCTTGGTCAGGGAAAGCGTAGAACCCCGATGTCTGTGGTGCTGTAGATGCACTGCCAAAGTCCGGTGAGTAGCAGCAAGAGCTTGAGTTGCTGGCACTTTCGGTGTGGGAGGAATCGTCTGACGTTCGTGATTTTTCGGGGTTTTTTTTCAGTGGGCGCCCAGGTGCAGCTGGTGGTAAACGTCGAAGCCCTGTTGGTCAGGGAAAGCCCGGAGCCCCGATGCCTGTGGTGCTGTAGATGCACTGCCAAAGTCCGGTGAGGAGCAGCAAGAGCTTGACTGTCTGGCACTTTTGGTGTGGGAGCAATCGTCCGACGTTCGTCATTTTTCAGGGTTTTTTTTCAGTGGGCGCCCAGGTTCAGCTGGTGGTAAACGTCGAAGCCCTGTTGGTCAGGGAAAGCCCGGAGCCCCGATGTCTGTGGTGCTGTAGATGCGCTGGGAATGGCCGGTGTTCAGCAGCTAGAGCTTGACTGTCTGACACTTCTGGTGTGGGAGCAATCGTCGGACGTTCGTGATTTTTCGGGGTTCTTTTCAGTGGGAGCCCAGGTGCAGCTGGTGGTAAATGTCGAAGCCCTGATGGTCAGGGAAAGCCCGGAGCCCCGATGTCTGTGGTGCTGTAGATGCACTGCCACTGTCCGGTGAGGAGCAGCAAGAGCTTGACTGGCTGGCACTTTTGGTGTGGGAGCAATCGTCCGACGTTCGTCATTTTTCAGGGTTTTTTTTCAGGGGGCGCCCAGGTTCAGCTAGTGGTAAACGTCGAAGCCCTGTTGGTCAGGGAAAGCGCAGAACCCCGATGTCTGTGGTGCTGTAGATGCGCTGCCAAAGTCCGGTCAGGAGCAGCAAGAGCTTGACTGGCTGGCACTTTCGGTGTGGGAGCAATCGTCCGACGTTCGTGATTTTTCGGGCTTTTATTTCAGTGGGCGCCCAGGTTCAGCTGGTGGTAAACGTCGAAGCCCTGTTGGTCAGGGAAAGCGTAGAGCCCCGATGTCTGTGGTGCTGTAGATGCGCTGGGAATGGCCGCTGAGGAGCAGCAAGAGCTTGTGTTGCTGGCACTTTTGGTGTGGGAGCAATTGTCCGACGTTCGTGATTTTTCGGGGTTTTATTTCAGTGGGCGCCCAGGTGCAGCGGGTGGTAAACGTCGAAGCCCTGTTGGTCAGGGAAAGCGTAGAGCCCCGATGTCTGTGGTGCTGTAGATGCGCTGGGAATGGGCGGTGAGGAGCAGCAAGAGCTTGAGTTGCTGGCACTTTCGGTGTGGGAGCAATTGTCCGACGTTCGTGATTTTTCGGGGTTCTTTTCAGTGGGCGCCCAGGTTCAGCTGGTGGTAAATGTCGAAGCCCTGTTGGTCAGGGAAAGTCCAGAGCCCTGATGTCTGTGGTGCTGTAGATGCGCTGCCAATGGGCGGTGAGTAGCAGCAAGAGCTTGGCTGGCTGGCACTTTTGGTGTGGGAGCAATCGTCCGACGTTCGTGATTTTTCAGGGTTTTTTTTCAGTGGGTAACCAGGTGCAGCTGGTGGTAAATGTCGAAGCCCTGTTGTTCAGGGAAAGCGCAGAACCCCGATGTCTGTGGTGCTGTAGATGCACTGGGAATGGCCGGTGAGTAGCAGCAAGAGCTTGAGTTGCTGGCACTTTCGGTGTGGGAGGAATCGTCCGACGTTCGTGATTTTTCGGGGTTTTATTTCAGTGGGCGCCCAGGTGCAGCTGGTGGTAAACGTTGAAGCCCTGTTGGTCAGGGAAAGCTCGGAGCCCCGATGTCTGTGGTGCTGTAGATTCCCTGCCAATGGCCGGTGAGTAGCAGCAAGAGCTTGAGTTGCTGGCACTTTCGGTGTGGGAGGAATCGTCCGATGTTCGTGATTTTTCGTTTATTTTTTTCAGTGGGCGCCCAGGTGCAGCTGGTGGTAAATGTCGAAGCCCGGTTGGTCAGGGAAACCCCGGAGCCCCGATGTCTGTTGTGCTGTAGATGCGCTGGGAATGGCTGGTGAGGAGCAGCATAGCTTGACAGGCTGGCACTTTCGGTGTGGGAGCAATCGTCCGACGTTTGTGATTTTTCGGGGTTCTTTTCAGTGGGAGCCCAGCTGCAGCGAGTGGTAAACGTCGAAGCCCTGTTGGTCAGGGAAAGCCCGGAGCCCCGATGTCTGTGGTGCTGTAGATGCGCTGGGAATGGCCGGTGAGTAGCAGCAAGAGCTTGACAGGCTGGCACTTTCGGTGTGGGAGCAATCGTCCGATGTTCATGATTTTTCGTTTATTTTTTTCAGTGGGCGCCCAGGTTCAACTGGTGGTAAACGTCGAAGCCCTGTTCGTCAGGGAAAGCTCAGAGCCCCGATGTCTGTGGTGCTGTAGATGCGCTGGGAATGGCCGGTGAGGAGCAGCAAGAGCTTGTGTTGCTGGCACTTTCGGTGTGGGAGCAATCGTCCGATGTTCGTGATTTTTCGGGGTTTTACTTTCAGTGGGCGCCCAGGTTAAGCTGGTGGTAAACGTCGAAGCCCTGTTGGTCACGGAAAGCCCGGAGCCCCGATATCTGTGATGCTGTAGATGCGCTGGGAATGGGCGGTGAGGAGCAGCAAGAGCTTGACTGTCTGGCACTTTCGGTGTGGGAGCAATCGTCCGATGTTCGTGATTTTTAGTTTATTTTTTTCAGTGGGCGCCCAGGTTCAGCTGGTGGTAAACGTCGAAGCCCTGTTGGTCAGGGAAAGCGCAGAACCCCAATGTATGTGGTGCTGTAGATGCACTGCCAAAGTCTGGTGAGTAGCAGCAAGAGCTTGAGTTGCTGGCACTTTCGTTGTGGGAGCAATCGTCCGACGTTCGTGATTTTTCGGGGTTTTATTTCAGTGGGCGCCCAGGTGCAGCTGGTGGTAAACGTTGAAGCCCTGTTGGTCAGGGAAAGCGTAGAGCCCCGATGTCTGTGGTGCTGTAGATGCGCTGGGAATGGCCGCTGAGGAGCAGCAAGAGCTTGTGTTGCTGGCACTTTTGGTGTGGGAGCAATTGTCCGACGTTCGTGATTTTTCGGGGTTTTATTTCAGTGGGCGCCCAGGTGCAGCGGGTGGTAAACGTCGAAGCCCTGTTGGTCAGGGAAAGCGTAGAGCCCCGATGTCTGTGGTGCTGTAGATGCGCTGGGAATGGGCGGTGAGGAGCAGCAAGAGCTTGAGTTGCTGGCACTTTCGGTGTGGGAGCAATTGTCCGACGTTCGTGATTTTTCGGGGTTCTTTTCAGTGGGCGCCCAGGTTCAGCTGGTGGTAAATGTCGAAGCCCTGTTGGTCAGGGAAAGTCCAGAGCCCTGATGTCTGTGGTGCTGTAGATGCGCTGCCAATGGGCGGTGAGTAGCAGCAAGAGCTTGGCTGGCTGGCACTTTTGGTGTGGGAGCAATCGTCCGACGTTCGTGATTTTTCAGGGTTTTTTTTCAGTGGGTAACCAGGTGCAGCTGGTGGTAAATGTCGAAGCCCTGTTGTTCAGGGAAAGCGCAGAACCCCGATGTCTGTGGTGCTGTAGATGCACTGGGAATGGCCGGTGAGTAGCAGCAAGAGCTTGAGTTGCTGGCACTTTCGGTGTGGGAGGAATCGTCCGACGTTCGTGATTTTTCGGGGTTTTATTTCAGTGGGCGCCCAGGTGCAGCTGGTGGTAAACGTTGAAGCCCTGTTGGTCAGGGAAAGCTCGGAGCCCCGATGTCTGTGGTGCTGTAGATTCCCTGCCAATGGCCGGTGAGTAGCAGCAAGAGCTTGAGTTGCTGGCACTTTCGGTGTGGGAGGAATCGTCCGATGTTCGTGATTTTTCGTTTATTTTTTTCAGTGGGCGCCCAGGTGCAGCTGGTGGTAAATGTCGAAGCCCGGTTGGTCAGGGAAACCCCGGAGCCCCGATGTCTGTTGTGCTGTAGATGCGCTGGGAATGGCTGGTGAGGAGCAGCATAGCTTGACAGGCTGGCACTTTCGGTGTGGGAGCAATCGTCCGACGTTTGTGATTTTTCGGGGTTCTTTTCAGTGGGAGCCCAGCTGCAGCGAGTGGTAAACGTCGAAGCCCTGTTGGTCAGGGAAAGCCCGGAGCCCCGATGTCTGTGGTGCTGTAGATGCGCTGGGAATGGCCGGTGAGGAGCAGCAAGAGCTTGACAGGCTGGCACTTTCGGTGTGGGAGCAATCGTCCGATGTTCATGATTTTTCGTTTATTTTTTTCAGTGGGCGCCCAGGTTCAACTGGTGGTAAACGTCGAAGCCCTGTTCGTCAGGGAAAGCTCAGAGCCCCGATGTCTGTGGTGCTGTAGATGCGCTGGGAATGGCCGGTGAGGAGCAGCAAGAGCTTGTGTTGCTGGCACTTTCGGTGTGGGAGCAATCGTCCGATGTTCGTGATTTTTCGGGGTTTTACTTTCAGTGGGCGCCCAGGTTAAGCTGGTGGTAAACGTCGAAGCCCTGTTGGTCACGGAAAGCCCGGAGCCCCGATATCTGTGATGCTGTAGATGCGCTGGGAATGGGCGGTGAGGAGCAGCAAGAGCTTGACTGTCTGGCACTTTCGGTGTGGGAGCAATCGTCCGATGTTCGTGATTTTTAGTTTATTTTTTTCAGTGGGCGCCCAGGTTCAGCTGGTGGTAAACGTCGAAGCCCTGTTGGTCAGGGAAAGCGCAGAACCCCAATGTATGTGGTGCTGTAGATGCACTGCCAAAGTCTGGTGAGTAGCAGCAAGAGCTTGAGTTGCTGGCACTTTCGTTGTGGGAGCAATCGTCCGACGTTCGTGATTTTTCGGAGTTTTATTTCAGTGGGCGCCCAGGTGCAGCTGGTGGTAAATGTCGAAGCCCTGTTGGTCAGGGAAAGCCCGGAGCCCCGATGTCTGTGGTGCTGTAGATGCGCTGCCAATGGTCGGTGAGGAGCAGCAAGAGGCTGACATGCTGGCACTTTCGGTGTGGGAGCAATCGTCCGACGTTCGTGATTTTTGGGGTTTTTTTCAGTGGGCGCCCAGGTGCAGCTGGTGGTAAACGTTGAAGCCCTGTTCGTCAGGGAAAGCCCAGAGCCCCGGTGTCTGTGGTGCTGTAGATGCACTGGGAGTGGCCGGGGAGGAGCAGCAAGAGCTTGACTGGCTGGCACTTTCGTTGTGGGAGCAATCGTCCGACGTTCGTGATTTTTCGGGGTTTTATTTCAGTGGGCGCCCAAGTGCAGCTGGTGGTAACTGTCGAAGCCCTGATGGTCAGGGAAAGCCCGGAGCCCCGATGTCTGTGGTGCTGTAGATGCGCTGGGAATGGCCGGTGAGGAGCAGCAAGAGCTTGACTGGCTGGCACTTTCAATGTGGGAACAATCGTCCGACGTTCGTGATTTTTCGGGTTTTTTTTCCAGTGGGCGCCCAGGTTCAGCTGGTGGTAAACGTCGACGCCCTGTTCGTCAGGGAATGCCCGGAGCCCCGATGTCTGTGGTGCTGTAGATGCGCTGGGAATGGCCGGTGAGGAGCAGCAAGAGCTTGACTGTCTGGCACTTTTAGTGTAGGAGCAATCGTCCGACGTTCGTGATTTTTCGGGGTTCTTTTCAGTGGGAGCCCAGGTGCAGCTGGTGGTAAATGTCGAAGCCCTGTTGGTCAGGGAAAGCCCGGAGCCCCGATGTCTGTGGTGCTGTAGATGCACTGCCACTGTCCGGTGAGGAGCAGCAAGAGCTTGACTGGCTGGCACTTTTGGTGTGGGAGCAATCGTCCGACGTTCGTCCTTTTTCAGGGTTTTTTTTCAGTGGGCAACCAGGTGCAGCTGGTGGTAAACGTCGAAGGCCTGTTGGTCAGGGAAAGCCCGGAGCCACGATGTCTGTGGTGCTGTAGATGCGCTGCAAATGGCCGGTGAGGAGCAGCATGAGCTTGACTGGCTGGCACTTTCGGTGTGGTAGCAATCGTCCGACGTTCGTGATTTTTCGGGGTTTTACTTTCAGTGGGCGCCCAGGTGCAGCTGATGGTAAATGTCGAAGCCCTCTTGGTCAGGGAACGCGTAGAACCCCGATGTCTGTGGTGCTGTAGATGCACTGCCAAAGTCCGGTGAGTAGCAGCAAGAGCTTGAGTTGCTGGCACTTTCGGTGTGGGAGGAATCGTCTGACGTTCGTGATTTTTCGGGGTTTTTTTTCAGTGGGCGCCCAGGTGCAGCTGGTGGTAAACGTCGAAGCCCTGTTGGTCAGGGAAAGCCCGGAGCCCCGATGCCTGTGGTGCTGTAGATGCGCTGGGAATGGCCGGTGAGGAGCAGCAAGAGCTTGACTGTCTGGCACTTTTAGTGTAGGAGCAATCGTCCGACGTTCGTGATTTTTCGGGGTTCTTTTCAGTGGGAGCCCAGGTGCAGCTGGTGGTAAATGTCGAAGCCCTGTTGGTCAGGGAAAGCCCGGAGCCCCGATGTCTGTGGTGCTGTAGATGCACTGCCACTGTCCGGTGAGGAGCAGCAAGAGCTTGAGTTGCTGGCACTTTTGGTGTGGGAGCAATCGTCCGACGTTCGTCCTTTTTCAGGGTTTTTTTTCAGTGGGCAACCAGGTTCAGCTGGTGGTAAACGTCGAAGGCCTGTTGGTCAGGGAAAGCCCGGAGCCACGATGTCTGTGGTGCTGTAGATGCGCTGCAAATGGCCGGTGAGGAGCAGCAAGAGCTTGACTGGCTGGCACTTTCGGTGTGGTAGCAATCGTCCGACGTTCGTGATTTTTCGGGGTTTTACTTTCAGTGGGCGCCCAGGTGCAGCTGATGGTAAATGTCGAAGCCCTCTTGGTCAGGGAAAGCGTAGAACCCCGATGTCTGTGGTGCTGTAGATGCACTGCCAAAGTCCGGTGAGTAGCAGCAAGAGCTTGAGTTGCTGGCACTTTCGGTGTGGGAGGAATCGTCTGACGTTCGTGATTTTTCGGGGTTTTTTTTCAGTGGGCGCCCAGGTGCAGCTGGTGGTAAACGTCGAAGCCCTGTTGGTCAGGGAAAGCCCGGAGCCCCGATGCCTGTGGTGCTGTAGATGCACTGCCAAAGTCCGGTGAGGAGCAGCAAGAGCTTGACTGTCTGGCACTTTTGGTGTGGGAGCAATCGTCCGACGTTCGTGATTTTTGGGGGTTTTATTTCAGTGGGCGCCCAGGTGCAGCTGGTGGTAAACTTCTAAGCCCTGTTGGTCAGGGAAAGCCCGGAGCCCCGATGTCTGTTGTGCTGTAGATGCGCTGGGAATGGCCGGTGTTCAGCAGCTAGAGCTTGACTGTCTGGCACTTTTGGTGTGGGAGCAATCGTCCGACGTTCGTCATTTTTCAGGGTTTTTTTTCAGTGGGCGCCCAGGTTCAGCTGTTGGTAAACGTCGAAGCCCTGTTGGTCAGGGAAAGCCCGGAGCCCCGATGTCTGTGGTGCTGTAGATGCGCTGGGAATGGCCGGTGTTCAGCAGCTAGAGCTTGACTGTCTGGCACTTCTGGTGTGGGAGCAATCGTCGGACGTTCGTGATTTTTCGGGGTTCTTTTCAGTGGGAGCCCAGGTGCAGCTGGTGGTAAATGTCGAAGCCCTGATGGTCAGGGAAAGCCCGGAGCCCCGATGTCTGTGGTGCTGTAGATGCACTGCCACTGTCCGGTGAGGAGCAGCAAGAGCTTGACTGGCTGGCACTTTTGGTGTGGGAGCAATCGTCCGACGTTCGTCATTTTTCAGGGTTTTTTTTCAGGGGGCGCCCAGGTTCAGCTAGTGGTAAACGTCGAAGCCCTGTTGGTCAGGGAAAGCGCAGAACCCCGATGTCTGTGGTGCTGTAGATGCGCTGCCAAAGTCCGGTCAGGAGCAGCAAGAGCTTGACTGGCTGGCACTTTCGGTGTGGGAGCAATCGTCCGACGTTCGTGATTTTTCGGGCTTTTATTTCAGTGGGCGCCCAGGTTCAGCTGGTGGTAAACGTCGAAGCCCTGTTGGTCAGGGAAAGCGTAGAGCCCCGATGTCTGTGGTGCTGTAGATGCGCTGGGAATGGCCGCTGAGGAGCAGCAAGAGCTTGTGTTGCTGGCACTTTCGGTGTGGGAGCAATTGTCCGACGTTCGTGATTTTTCGGGGTTCTTTTCAGTGGGCGCCCAGGTTCAGCTGGTGGTAAATGTCGAAGCCCTGTTGGTCAGGGAAAGTCCAGAGCCCTGATGTCTGTGGTGCTGTAGATGCGCTGGGAATGGGCGGTGAGGAGCAGCAAGAGCTTGACAGGCTGGCATTTAAGGTGTGGGAGCAATCGTCCGACGTTCGTGATTTTTCGGGGTTTTATTTCAGTGGGCGCCCAGGTTCAGCTGGTGGTAAACGTCGAAGCCCTGTTGGTCACGGAAAGCCCGGAGCCCCGATATCTGTGATGCTGTAGATGCGCTGGGAATGGGCGGTGAGGAGCAGCAAGAGCTTGACTGTCTGGCACTTTCGGTGTGGGAGCAATCGTCCGATGTTCGTGATTTTTAGTTTATTTTTTTCAGTGGGCGCCCAGGTTCAGCTGGTGGTAAACGTCGAAGCCCTGTTGGTCAGGGAAAGCGCAGAACCCCAATGTATGTGGTGCTGTAGATGCACTGCCAAAGTCTGGTGAGTAGCAGCAAGAGCTTGAGTTGCTGGCACTTTCGTTGTGGGAGCAATCGTCCGACGTTCGTGATTTTTCGGAGTTTTATTTCAGTGGGCGCCCAGGTGCAGCTGGTGGTAAATGTCGAAGCCCTGTTGGTCAGGGAAAGCCCGGAGCCCCGATGTCTGTGGTGCTGTAGATGCGCTGCCAATGGTCGGTGAGGAGCAGCAAGAGGCTGACATGCTGGCACTTTCGGTGTGGGAGCAATCGTCCGACGTTCGTGATTTTTGGGGTTTTTTTCAGTGGGCGCCCAGGTGCAGCTGGTGGTAAACGTTGAAGCCCTGTTCGTCAGGGAAAGCCCAGAGCCCCGGTGTCTGTGGTGCTGTAGATGCACTGGGAGTGGCCGGGGAGGAGCAGCAAGAGCTTGACTGGCTGGCACTTTCGTTGTGGGAGCAATCGTCCGACGTTCGTGATTTTTCGGGGTTTTATTTCAGTGGGCGCCCAAGTGCAGCTGGTGGTAAATGTCGAAGCCCTGATGGTCAGGGAAAGCCCGGAGCCCCGATGTCTGTGGTGCTGTAGATGCGCTGGGAATGGCCGGTGAGGAGCAGCAAGAGCTTGACTGGCTGGCACTTTCAATGTGGGAACAATCGTCCGACGTTCGTGATTTTTCGGGTTTTTTTTCCAGTGGGCGCCCAGGTTCAGCTGGTGGTAAACGTCGACGCCCTGTTCGTCAGGGAATGCCCGGAGCCCCGATGTCTGTGGTGCTGTAGATGCGCTGGGAATGGCCGGTGAGGAGCAGCAAGAGCTTGACTGTCTGGCACTTTTAGTGTAGGAGCAATCGTCCGACGTTCGTGATTTTTCGGGGTTCTTTTCAGTGGGAGCCCAGGTGCAGCTGGTGGTAAATGTCGAAGCCCTGTTGGTCAGGGAAAGCCCGGAGCCCCGATGTCTGTGGTGCTGTAGATGCACTGCCACTGTCCGGTGAGGAGCAGCAAGAGCTTGACTGGCTGGCACTTTTGGTGTGGGAGCAATCGTCCGACGTTCGTCCTTTTTCAGGGTTTTTTTTCAGTGGGCAACCAGGTGCAGCTGGTGGTAAACGTCGAAGGCCTGTTGGTCAGGGAAAGCCCGGAGCCACGATGTCTGTGGTGCTGTAGATGCGCTGCAAATGGCCGGTGAGGAGCAGCATGAGCTTGACTGGCTGGCACTTTCGGTGTGGTAGCAATCGTCCGACGTTCGTGATTTTTCGGGGTTTTACTTTCAGTGGGCGCCCAGGTGCAGCTGATGGTAAATGTCGAAGCCCTCTTGGTCAGGGAACGCGTAGAACCCCGATGTCTGTGGTGCTGTAGATGCACTGCCAAAGTCCGGTGAGTAGCAGCAAGAGCTTGAGTTGCTGGCACTTTCGGTGTGGGAGGAATCGTCTGACGTTCGTGATTTTTCGGGGTTTTTTTTCAGTGGGCGCCCAGGTGCAGCTGGTGGTAAACGTCGAAGCCCTGTTGGTCAGGGAAAGCCCGGAGCCCCGATGCCTGTGGTGCTGTAGATGCGCTGGGAATGGCCGGTGAGGAGCAGCAAGAGCTTGACTGTCTGGCACTTTTAGTGTAGGAGCAATCGTCCGACGTTCGTGATTTTTCGGGGTTCTTTTCAGTGGGAGCCCAGGTGCAGCTGGTGGTAAATGTCGAAGCCCTGTTGGTCAGGGAAAGCCCGGAGCCCCGATGTCTGTGGTGCTGTAGATGCACTGCCACTGTCCGGTGAGGAGCAGCAAGAGCTTGAGTTGCTGGCACTTTTGGTGTGGGAGCAATCGTCCGACGTTCGTCCTTTTTCAGGGTTTTTTTTCAGTGGGCAACCAGGTTCAGCTGGTGGTAAACGTCGAAGGCCTGTTGGTCAGGGAAAGCCCGGAGCCACGATGTCTGTGGTGCTGTAGATGCGCTGCAAATGGCCGGTGAGGAGCAGCAAGAGCTTGACTGGCTGGCACTTTCGGTGTGGTAGCAATCGTCCGACGTTCGTGATTTTTCGGGGTTTTACTTTCAGTGGGCGCCCAGGTGCAGCTGATGGTAAATGTCGAAGCCCTCTTGGTCAGGGAAAGCGTAGAACCCCGATGTCTGTGGTGCTGTAGATGCACTGCCAAAGTCCGGTGAGTAGCAGCAAGAGCTTGAGTTGCTGGCACTTTCGGTGTGGGAGGAATCGTCTGACGTTCGTGATTTTTCGGGGTTTTTTTTCAGTGGGCGCCCAGGTGCAGCTGGTGGTAAACGTCGAAGCCCTGTTGGTCAGGGAAAGCCCGGAGCCCCGATGCCTGTGGTGCTGTAGATGCACTGCCAAAGTCCGGTGAGGAGCAGCAAGAGCTTGACTGTCTGGCACTTTTGGTGTGGGAGCAATCGTCCGACGTTCGTGATTTTTGGGGGTTTTATTTCAGTGGGCGCCCAGGTGCAGCTGGTGGTAAACTTCTAAGCCCTGTTGGTCAGGGAAAGCCCGGAGCCCCGATGTCTGTTGTGCTGTAGATGCGCTGGGAATGGCCGGTGTTCAGCAGCTAGAGCTTGACTGTCTGGCACTTTTGGTGTGGGAGCAATCGTCCGACGTTCGTCATTTTTCAGGGTTTTTTTTCAGTGGGCGCCCAGGTTCAGCTGTTGGTAAACGTCGAAGCCCTGTTGGTCAGGGAAAGCCCGGAGCCCCGATGTCTGTGGTGCTGTAGATGCGCTGGGAATGGCCGGTGTTCAGCAGCTAGAGCTTGACTGTCTGGCACTTCTGGTGTGGGAGCAATCGTCGGACGTTCGTGATTTTTCGGGGTTCTTTTCAGTGGGAGCCCAGGTGCAGCTGGTGGTAAATGTCGAAGCCCTGATGGTCAGGGAAAGCCCGGAGCCCCGATGTCTGTGGTGCTGTAGATGCACTGCCACTGTCCGGTGAGTAGCAGCAAGAGCTTGACTGGCTGGCACTTTTGGTGTGGGAGCAATCGTCCGACGTTCGTCATTTTTCAGGGTTTTTTTTCAGGGGGCGCCCAGGTTCAGCTAGTGGTAAACGTCGAAGCCCTGTTGGTCAGGGAAAGCGCAGAACCCCGATGTCTGTGGTGCTGTAGATGCGCTGCCAAAGTCCGGTCAGGAGCAGCAAGAGCTTGACTGGCTGGCACTTTCGGTGTGGGAGCAATCGTCCGACGTTCGTGATTTTTCGGGCTTTTATTTCAGTGGGCGCCCAGGTTCAGCTGGTGGTAAACGTCGAAGCCCTGTTGGTCAGGGAAAGCGTAGAGCCCCGATGTCTGTGGTGCTGTAGATGCGCTGGGAATGGCCGCTGAGGAGCAGCAAGAGCTTGTGTTGCTGGCACTTTCGGTGTGGGAGCAATTGTCCGACGTTCGTGATTTTTCGGGGTTCTTTTCAGTGGGCGCCCAGGTTCAGCTGGTGGTAAATGTCGAAGCCCTGTTGGTCAGGGAAAGTCCAGAGCCCTGATGTCTGTGGTGCTGTAGATGCGCTGGGAATGGGCGGTGAGGAGCAGCAAGAGCTTGACAGGCTGGCATTTAAGGTGTGGGAGCAATCGTCCGACGTTCGTGATTTTTCGGGGTTTTATTTCAGTGGGCGCCCAGGTTCAGCTGGTGGTAAACGTCGAAGCCCTGTTGGTCAGGGAAAGCTCGGAGCCCCGATACCTGTGGTGCTGTAGATGCGCTGCCAATGGGCGGTGAGTAGCAGCACGAACTTGGCTGGCTGGCACTTTTGGTGTGGGAGCAATCGTCCGACGTTCGTGATTTTTCAGGGTTTTTTTTCAGTGGGTAACCAGGTGCAGCTGGTGGTAAACGTCGAAGCCCTGTTCGTCAGGGAAAGTCCAGAGCCCTGATGTCTGTGGTGCTGTAGATGCGCTGGGAATGGCCGGTAAGTAGCAGCAAGAGCTTGACAGGCTGGCATTTAAGGTGTGGCAGGAATCGTCTGACATTTGTGATTTTTGGGGTTTTTTTTTCAGGGGGCACCCAGGTGCAGCTGGTGGTAAATGTCGAAGCCCTGTTGTTCAGGGAAAGCGCAGAACCCCGATGTCTGTGGTGCTGTAGATGCACTGGGAATGGCCGGTGAGTAGCAGCAAGAGCTTGAGTTGCTGGCACTTTCGGTGTGGGAGGAATCGTCCGACGTTCGTGATTTTTCGGGGTTTTTTTTCAGTGGGCGCCCAGGTGCAGCTGGTGGTAAATGTCGAAGCCCTGTTGGTCAGGGAAAGCTCGGAGCCCCGAGATCTGTGGTGCTGTAGATGCGCTGCCAATGGCCGGTGAGGAGCAGCAAGAGCTTGACTGGCTGGCACTTTGGGTGTGGGAGCAATCGTCGGACGTTCGTGATTTTTCGGGGTTTTATTTCAGTGGGCGCCCAGGTGCAGCTGGTGGTAAACGTCGAAGCCCTGTTGGTCAGGGAAAGCCCGGAGCCCCGATGTCTGTGGTGCTGTAGATGCGCTGGGAATGGCCGGTGTTCAGCAGCTAGAGCTTGACTGTCTGGCACTTTTGGTGTGGGAGCAATCGTCCGACGTTCGTGATTTTTCGGGGTTCTTTTCAGTGGGAGCCCAGGTTCAGCGAGTGGTAAACGTCGAAGCCCTGTTGGTCAGGGAAAGCCCGGAGCCCCGATGTCTGTGGTGCTGTAGATGCACTGCCACTCTCCGGTGAGGAGCAGCAAGAGCTTGACTGGCTGGCACTTTTGGTGTGGGAGCAATCGTCCGACGTTCGTGATTTTTCGGGGTTTTACTTTCAGTGGGCGCACAGGTGCAGCTGGTGGTAAACGTCGAAGCCCTGTTGGTCAGGGAAAGCCCGGAGCCCCGATGTCTGTGGTGCTGTAGATGCGCTGGGAATGGCCGGTGAGGAGCAGCAAGAGCTTGACTGGCTGGCACTTTCGGTGTGGGAGCAATCGTGCGATGTTCGTGATTTTTCGTTTATTTTTTTCAGTTAGCGCCCAGTTGCAGCTGGTGGTAAACGTTGAAGCCCTGTTGGTCAGGGAAAGCCCGGAGCCGGGATGTCTGTGGTGCTGTAGATGCACTGCCACTGTCCGGTGAGGAGCAGCAAGAGCTTGACTGGCTGGCACTTTTGGTGTGGGAGCAATCGTCCGACGTTCGAGATTTTTCGGGGTTTTATTTCAGTGGGCGCCCAGGTGCAGCTGGTGGTAAATGTCGAAGCCCTGTTGGTCAGGGAAAGCCCGGAGCCCCGATGTCTGTGGTGCTGTAGATGCGCTGGGAATGGCCGGTGATGAGCAGCAAGAGCTTGACTGGCTGGCACTTTCGGTGTGGGAGCATTCGTGCGATGTTCGTGATTTTTCGTTTATTTTTTTCAGTGGGCGCCCACGTGCAGCTGGTGGTAAATGTCGAAGCCCTGTTGGTCAGGGAAAGCCCGGAGCCCCGATGTCTGTGGTGCTGTAGATGCGCCTCCAATGGCCGGTGAGGAGCAGCAAGAGCTGGAGTTGCTGGCACTTTCGGTGTGGGAGCAATCGTCCGACGTTTGTGATTTTTCGTTTATTTTTTTCAGTGGGCGCCCAGGTGCAGCGGGTGGTAAACGTCGAAGCCCAGTTGGTCAGGGAAAGCCCGGAGCCCCGATGTCTGTGGTGTTGTAGATGCGCTGGGAATGGGAGGTGAGTAGCAGCAAGAGCTTGAGTTGCTGGCACTTTCAGTGTGGGAGCAATCGTCCGACGTTCGTGATTTTTCGGGGTTTTATTTCAGTGGGCGCCCAGGTGCAGCTGGTGGTAAACGTTGAAGCCCTGTTGGTCAGGGAAAGCTCGGAGCCCCGATGTCTGTGGTGCTGTAGATTCCCTGCCAATGGCCGGTGAGTAGCAGCAAGAGCTTGACAGGCTGGCACTTTTGGTGTGGGAGCAATCGTCCGATGTTCGTGATTTTTCGTTTATTTTTTTCAGTGGGCGCCCAGGTGCAGCTGGTGGTAAACGTCGTAGCCCAGTTGGTCAGGGAAAGCCCGGAGCCCCGATGTCTGTGGTGCTGTAGATGCGCTGGGAATGGCCGGTGAGGAGCAGCAAGAGATTGTGTTGCTGGCAATTTCGGTTTGGGTGCAATCGTCCGACGTTCGTGATTTTTCGGGGTTTTTTTCAGTGGGAGCCCAGGTGCAGCGAGTGGTAAACGTCGAAGCCCTGTTGGTCAGGGAAAGCCCGGAGCTCCGATGTCTGTGGTGCTGTAGATGAGCTGCCAGTGGCCGGTGAGGAACTGCAAGAGCTTGACTGGCTGGCACTTTCGGTGTGGGATCAATTGTCCGACGTTTTTGATTTTTCAGGGTTTTTTTTCAGTGGGTAACCAGGTGCAGCTGGTGGTAAATGTCGAAGCCCTGTTGGTGAGGGAAAGCCCGGAGCCGCGATGTCTGTGGTGCTGTAGATGCGCTGGGAATGGGCGGTGAGGAGCAGCAAGAGCTTGTGTTGCTGGCACTTTCGGTGTGGGAGCAATCGTCCGATGTTCGTGATTTTTCGGGGTTTTACTTTCAGTGGGCGCCCAGGTGCAGCTGGTGGTAAACGTCGAAGCCCTGTTGGTCAGGGAAAGCCCGGAGCCCCGATGTCTGTGGTGCTGTAGATGCACTGCCAAAGTCCGGTGAGTAGCAGCAAGAGCTTGAGTTGCTGGCACTTTCGTTGTGGGAGCAATCGTCCGACGTTCGTGATTTTTCGGGGTTTTATTTCAGTGGGAGCCCAGGTGCAGCTGGTGGTAAATGTCGAAGCCCTGTTGGTCAGGGAAAGCCCGGAGCCCCGATGTCTGTGGTGCTGTAGATGCGCTGCCACTCTACGGTGAGGAGCAGCAAGAGCTTGAGTTGCTGGCACTTTCGTTGTGGGAGCAATCGTCCGACGTTTGTGATTTTTCGGGGTTTTATTTCAGTGGGCGCCCAGGTGCAGCTGGTGGTAAATGTCGAAGCCCTGATGGTCAGGGAAAGCCCGGAGCCGTGATGTCTGTGGTGCTGTAGATGCGCTGCCAATGGCCGGTGAGGAGCAGCAAGAGCTTGACTGTCTGGCACTTTCAATGTGGGAACAATCGTCCGACGTTCGTGATTTTTCGGGTTTTTTTTCCAGTGGGCGCCCAGGTTCAGCTGGTGGTAAACGTCGAAGCCCTGTTCGTCAGGGAAAGCCCGGAGCCCCGATGTCTGTGGTGCTGTAGATGCGCTGGGAATGGGCGGTGAGGAGCAGCAAGAGCTTGACTGGCTGGCACTTTCGTTGTGGGAGCAATCGTCCGACGTTCGTGATTTTTCGGGCTTTTATTTCAGTGGGAGCCGAGGTGCAGCTGGTGGTAAATGTCGAAGCCCTGATGGTCAGGGAAAGCCCGGAGCCCCGATGTCTGTGGTGCTGTAGATGCACTGCCAAAGTCCGGTGAGCAGCAGCAAGAGCTTGACTGGCTGACACTTTGGGTGTGGGCGCAATCGTCGGACGTTCGTGATTTTTCGGGGTTTTATTTCAGTGGGCGCCCAGGTTCAGCTGGTGGTAAACTTCTAAGACCTGTTGGTCAGGGAAAGCCCGGAGCCCCGATGTCTGTGGTGCTGTAGATGCGCTGGGAATGGCCGGTGTTCAGCAGCTAGAGCTTGACTGTCTGGCACTTTTGGTGTGGGAGCAATCGTCCGACGTTCGTGATTTTTCGGGGTTCTTTTCAGTGGGAGCCCAGATTCAGCGAGTGGTAAACGTCGAAGGCCTGTTGGTCAGGGAAAGCCCGGAGCCCCAATGTCTGTGGTGCTGTAGATGCACTGCCACTGTCCGGTGAGGAGCAGCAAGAGCTTGAGTTGCTGGCACTTTTGGTGTGGGAGCAATCGTCCGACGTTCGTCATTTTTCAGGGTTTTTTTTCAGTGGGCGCCCAGGTGCAGCTGGTGGTAAATGTCGAAGGCCTGTTGGTCAGGGAAAGCCCGGAGCCACGATGTCTGTGGTGCTGTAGATGCGCTGCCAATGGCCGGTGAGGAGCAGCAAGAGCTTGGCTGGCTGGCACTTTCGGTGTGGGAGCAATCGTCCAACGTTCGTGATTTTTCGGGGTTTTACTTTCAGTGGGCGCACAGGTGCAGCTGGTGGTAAATGTCGAAGCCATGTTGGTCAGGGAAAGCCCACAGCCCCGATGTCTGTGGTGCTGTAGATGCGTTGGGAATGGCCGGTGAGGAGCAGCAAGAGCATGACAGGCTGGCATTTAAGGTGTGGCAGGAATCGTCCGACGTTCGTGATTTTTGGGGTTTTTTTTTCAGGGGGCACCCAGGTGCAGCTGGTGGTAAATGTCGAAGCCCGGTTGGTCAGGGAAACCCCGGAGCCCCGATGTCTGTGGTGCTGTAGATGCGCTGGGAATGGCTGGTGAGGAGCAGCATAGCTTGACAGGCTGGCACTTTCGGTGTGGGAGCAATCGTCCGACGTTCGTGATTTTTCGGGGTTCTTTTCAGTGGGAGCCCAGCTGCAGCGAGTGGTAAACGTCGAAGCCCTGTTGGTCAGGGAAAGCCCGGAGCCCCGATGTCTGTGGTGCTGTAGATGCGCTGGGAATGGCCGGTGAGGAGCAGCAAGAGCTTGACAGGCTGGCACTTTCGGTGTGGGAGCAATCGTCCGATGTTCGTGATTTTTCGTTTATTTTTTTCAGTGGGCGCCCAGGTTCAACTGGTGGTAAACGTCGAAGCCCTGTTGGTCAGGGAAAGCTCGGAGCCCCGATGTCTGTGGTGCTGTAGATGCGCTGGGAATGGCCGGTGAGGAGCAGCAAGAGCTTGTGTTGCTGGTACTTTTGGTGTGGGAGCAATCGTCCGATGTTCGTGATTTTTCGGGGTTTTACTTTCAGTGGGCGCCCAGGTTCAGCTGGTGGTAAACGTCGAAGCCCTGTTGGTCCGGGAAAGCCCAGAGCCCCGATGTCTGTGATGCTGTAGATGCGCTGGGAATGGGCGGTGAGGAGCAGCAAGAGCTTGACTGTCTGGCACTTTCGGTGTGGGAGCAATCGTCCGATGTTCGTGATTTTTAGTTTATTTTTTTCAGTGGGCGCCCAGGTTCAGCTGGTGGTAAACGTCGAAGCCCTGTTGGTCAGGGAAAGCGCAGAACCCCAATGTATGTGGTGCTGTAGATGCACTGCCAAAGTCTGGTGAGTAGCAGCAAGAGCTTGAGTTGCTGGCACTTTCGTTCTGGGAGCAGTCGTCCGACGTTCGTGATTTTTCGGAGTTTTATTTCAGTGGGCGCCCAGGTGCAGCTGGTGGTAAATGTCGAAGCCCTGTTGGTCAGGGAAAGCCCGGAGCCCCGATGTCTGTGGTGCTGTATATGCGCTGCCAATGGTCGGTGAGGAGCAGCAAGAGGCTGACATGCTGGCACTTTCGGTGTGGGAGCAATCGTCCGACGTTCGTGATTTTTGGGGTTTTTTTCAGTGGGCGCCCAGGTGCAGCTGGTGGTAAACGTTGAAGCCCTGTTCGTCAGGGAAAGCCCAGAGCCCCGATGTCTGTGGTGCTGTAGATGCACTGGGAGTGGCCGGGGAGGAGCAGCAAGAGCTTGACTGGCTGGCACTTTCGTTGTGGGAGCAATCGTCTGACGTTCGTGATTTTTCGGGGTTTTATTTCAGTGGGCGCCCAGGTGCAGCTGGTGGTAAACGTTGAAGCCCTGTTGGTCAGGGAAAGCTCGGAGCCCCGATGTCTGTGGTGCTGTAGATGCCCTGCCAATGGGCGGTGAGTAGCAGCAAGAGCTTGAGTTGCTGGCACTTTCGGTGTGGGAGCAATCGTCCGATGTTCGTGATTTTTCGTTTATTTTTTTCAGTGGGCGCCCAGGTGCAGCTGGTGGTAAACGTCGAAGCCCTGTTGGTCAGGGAAAGCCCGGAGCCCCGATGTCTGTGGTGCTGTAGATGCGCTGCCAAAGTCCGGTGAGGAGCAGCAAGAGCTTGAGTTGCTGGCACTTTCGGTGTGGGAGCAATCGTCTGACGTTCGTGATTTTTCGGGTTTTTTTTCCAGTGGGCGCCCAGGTGCAGCTGGTGGTAAACGTCGAAGCCCTGTTTGTCAGGGAAAGCCCGGAGCCCCGATGTCTGTGGTGCTGTAGATGCGCTGGGAATGGCCGGTGAGGAACAGCAGGAGCTTGTGTTGCTGGCACTTTCGGTGTGGGTGCAATCGTCCGACGTTCGTGATTTTTCGGGGTTCTTTTCAGTGGGAGCCCAGGTGCAGCGAGTGGTAAACGTCGAAGCCCTGTTGGTCAGGGAAAGCCTGGAGCCCCGATGTCTGTGGTGCTGTAGATGCGCTGGGAATGGCCGGTGAGGCGCAGCAAGAGCTTGACTGGCTGGCACTTTTGGTGTGGGAGCAATTGTCCGATGTTCGTGATTTTTCTATTATTTTTTTCAGTGGGCGCCCAGGTTCAGCTGGTGGTAAACGTCGAAGCCCTGTTGGTCAGGGAACGCGCAGAACCCCGATGTCTGTGGTGCTGTAGATGCGCTGCTAATGGCCGGTGAGGAGCAGCAAGAGCTTGACTGTCTGGCACTTTCGGTGTGGGAGCAATCGTCCGACGTTCGTGATTTTTGGAGGTTTTTTTCAGTGGGCACCCAGGTGCAGGTGATGGTAAATGTCGAAGCCCTCTTGGTCAGGGAAAGCGTAGAACCCCGATGTCTGTGGTGCTGTAGATGCACTGCCAAAGTCCGGTGAGTAGCAGCAAGAGCTTGACTGGCTGGCACTTTCGGTGTGGGAGGAATCGTCCGACGTTCGTGATTTTTCAGGGTTTTATTTCATTGGGCGCCCAGGTGCAGCTGGTGGTAAACATCGAAGCCCTGTTGGTCAGGGAAAGCTCGGAGCCCCGATATTTGTGGTGCTGTAGATGCGCTGCCAATGGCCGGTGAGGAGCAGCAAGAGCTTGACTGTCTGGCACTTTCGGTGTGGGAGCAATCGTCCGACGTTCGTGATTTTTGGAGGTTTTATTTCAGTGGGCGCCCAGGTTCAGCTGGTGGTAAACGTTGAAGCCCAGTTGGTCAGGGAAAGCCCGGAGCCCCGATGTCTGTGGTGCTGTAGATGCGCTGGGAATGGCCGGTGAGGAGCAGCAAGAGCTTGTGTTGCTGGCACTTTCGGTGTGGGTGCAATCGTCCGACGTTCGTGATATTTCGGGGTTCTTTTCAGTGGGAGCCTAGGTGCAGCGAGTGGTAAACGTCGAAGCCCTGTTGGTCAGGGAAAGCCCGGAGCTCCGATGTCTGTAGTGCTGTACATGAGCTGCCAGTGGCCGGTGAGGAACTGCAAGAGCTTGACTGGCTGGCACTTTGGGTGTGGGATCAATTGTCCGACGTTTTCGATTTTTCAGGGTTTTTTTTCAGTGGCCAACTAGGTGCAGCTGGTGGTAAATGTCGAAGGCCTGTTGGTCAGGGAAAGCCCAGAGCCGCGATGTCTGTGGTGCTGTAGATGCGCTGCCAATGGCCGGTGAGGAGCAGCAAGAGCTTGACTGGCTGGCACTTTCAGTGTGGGAGCAATAGTCCGACGTTTGTGATTTTTCGCGGTTTTTTTCAGTGGGCACCCAGGTGCAGCTGGTGGTAAACGTCGAAGCCCTCTTGGTCAGGGAAAGCGTAGAACCCCGATGTCTGTGGTGCTGTAGATGCACTGCCAAAGTCCGGTGAGTAGCAGCAAGAGCTTGAGTTGCTGGCACTTTCGGTGTGGGAGGAATCGTCTGACGTTCGTGATTTTTCGGGGTTTTTTTTCAGTGGGCGCCCAGGTGCAGCTGGTGGTAAACGTCGAAGCCCTGTTGGTCAGGGAAAGCCCGGAGCCCCGATGCCTGTGGTGCTGTAGATGCACTGCCAAAGTCCGGTGAGGAGCAGCAAGAGCTTGACTGTCTGGCACTTTTGGTGTGGGAGCAATCGTCCGACGTTCGTGATTTTTGGGGGTTTTATTTCAGTGGGCGCCCAGGTGCAGCTGGTGGTAAACTTCTAAGCCCTGTTGGTCAGGGAAAGCCCGGAGCCCCGATGTCTGTTGTGCTGTAGATGCGCTGGGAATGGCCGGTGTTCAGCAGCTAGAGCTTGACTGTCTGGCACTTTTGGTGTGGGAGCAATCGTCCGACGTTCGTCATTTTTCAGGGTTTTTTTTCAGTGGGCGCCCAGGTTCAGCTGTTGGTAAACGTCGAAGCCCTGTTGGTCAGGGAAAGCCCGGAGCCCCGATGTCTGTGGTGCTGTAGATGCGCTGGGAATGGCCGGTGTTCAGCAGCTAGAGCTTGACTGTCTGGCACTTCTGGTGTGGGAGCAATCGTCGGACGTTCGTGATTTTTCGGGGTTCTTTTCAGTGGGAGCCCAGGTGCAGCTGGTGGTAAATGTCGAAGCCCTGATGGTCAGGGAAAGCCCGGAGCCCCGATGTCTGTGGTGCTGTAGATGCACTGCCACTGTCCGGTGAGTAGCAGCAAGAGCTTGACTGGCTGGCACTTTTGGTGTGGGAGCAATCGTCCGACGTTCGTCATTTTTCAGGGTTTTTTTTCAGGGGGCGCCCAGGTTCAGCTAGTGGTAAACGTCGAAGCCCTGTTGGTCAGGGAAAGCGCAGAACCCCGATGTCTGTGGTGCTGTAGATGCGCTGCCAAAGTCCGGTCAGGAGCAGCAAGAGCTTGACTGGCTGGCACTTTCGGTGTGGGAGCAATCGTCCGACGTTCGTGATTTTTCGGGCTTTTATTTCAGTGGGCGCCCAGGTTCAGCTGGTGGTAAACGTCGAAGCCCTGTTGGTCAGGGAAAGCGTAGAGCCCCGATGTCTGTGGTGCTGTAGATGCGCTGGGAATGGCCGCTGAGGAGCAGCAAGAGCTTGTGTTGCTGGCACTTTCGGTGTGGGAGCAATTGTCCGACGTTCGTGATTTTTCGGGGTTCTTTTCAGTGGGCGCCCAGGTTCAGCTGGTGGTAAATGTCGAAGCCCTGTTGGTCAGGGAAAGTCCAGAGCCCTGATGTCTGTGGTGCTGTAGATGCGCTGGGAATGGGCGGTGAGGAGCAGCAAGAGCTTGACAGGCTGGCATTTAAGGTGTGGGAGCAATCGTCCGACGTTCGTGATTTTTCGGGGTTTTATTTCAGTGGGCGCCCAGGTTCAGCTGGTGGTAAACGTCGAAGCCCTGTTGGTCAGGGAAAGCTCGGAGCCCCGATACCTGTGGTGCTGTAGATGCGCTGCCAATGGGCGGTGAGTAGCAGCACGAACTTGGCTGGCTGGCACTTTTGGTGTGGGAGCAATCGTCCGACGTTCGTGATTTTTCAGGGTTTTTTTTCAGTGGGTAACCAGGTGCAGCTGGTGGTAAACGTCGAAGCCCTGTTCGTCAGGGAAAGTCCAGAGCCCTGATGTCTGTGGTGCTGTAGATGCGCTGGGAATGGCCGGTAAGTAGCAGCAAGAGCTTGACAGGCTGGCATTTAAGGTGTGGCAGGAATCGTCTGACATTTGTGATTTTTGGGGTTTTTTTTTCAGGGGGCACCCAGGTGCAGCTGGTGGTAAATGTCGAAGCCCTGTTGTTCAGGGAAAGCGCAGAACCCCGATGTCTGTGGTGCTGTAGATGCACTGGGAATGGCCGGTGAGTAGCAGCAAGAGCTTGAGTTGCTGGCACTTTCGGTGTGGGAGGAATCGTCCGACGTTCGTGATTTTTCGGGGTTTTTTTTCAGTGGGCGCCCAGGTGCAGCTGGTGGTAAATGTCGAAGCCCTGTTGGTCAGGGAAAGCTCGGAGCCCCGAGATCTGTGGTGCTGTAGATGCGCTGCCAATGGCCGGTGAGGAGCAGCAAGAGCTTGACTGGCTGGCACTTTGGGTGTGGGAGCAATCGTCGGACGTTCGTGATTTTTCGGGGTTTTATTTCAGTGGGCGCCCAGGTGCAGCTGGTGGTAAACGTCGAAGCCCTGTTGGTCAGGGAAAGCCCGGAGCCCCGATGTCTGTGGTGCTGTAGATGCGCTGGGAATGGCCGGTGTTCAGCAGCTAGAGCTTGACTGTCTGGCACTTTTGGTGTGGGAGCAATCGTCCGACGTTCGTGATTTTTCGGGGTTCTTTTCAGTGGGAGCCCAGGTTCAGCGAGTGGTAAACGTCGAAGCCCTGTTGGTCAGGGAAAGCCCGGAGCCCCGATGTCTGTGGTGCTGTAGATGCACTGCCACTCTCCGGTGAGGAGCAGCAAGAGCTTGACTGGCTGGCACTTTTGGTGTGGGAGCAATCGTCCGACGTTCGTGATTTTTCGGGGTTTTACTTTCAGTGGGCGCACAGGTGCAGCTGGTGGTAAACGTCGAAGCCCTGTTGGTCAGGGAAAGCCCGGAGCCCCGATGTCTGTGGTGCTGTAGATGCGCTGGGAATGGCCGGTGAGGAGCAGCAAGAGCTTGACTGGCTGGCACTTTCGGTGTGGGAGCAATCGTGCGATGTTCGTGATTTTTCGTTTATTTTTTTCAGTTAGCGCCCAGTTGCAGCTGGTGGTAAACGTTGAAGCCCTGTTGGTCAGGGAAAGCCCGGAGCCGGGATGTCTGTGGTGCTGTAGATGCACTGCCACTGTCCGGTGAGGAGCAGCAAGAGCTTGACTGGCTGGCACTTTTGGTGTGGGAGCAATCGTCCGACGTTCGAGATTTTTCGGGGTTTTATTTCAGTGGGCGCCCAGGTGCAGCTGGTGGTAAATGTCGAAGCCCTGTTGGTCAGGGAAAGCCCGGAGCCCCGATGTCTGTGGTGCTGTAGATGCGCTGGGAATGGCCGGTGATGAGCAGCAAGAGCTTGACTGGCTGGCACTTTCGGTGTGGGAGCATTCGTGCGATGTTCGTGATTTTTCGTTTATTTTTTTCAGTGGGCGCCCACGTGCAGCTGGTGGTAAATGTCGAAGCCCTGTTGGTCAGGGAAAGCCCGGAGCCCCGATGTCTGTGGTGCTGTAGATGCGCCTCCAATGGCCGGTGAGGAGCAGCAAGAGCTTGAGTTGCTGGCACTTTCGGTGTGGGAGCAATCGTCCGACGTTTGTGATTTTTCGTTTATTTTTTTCAGTGGGCGCCCAGGTGCAGCGGGTGGTAAACGTCGAAGCCCAGTTGGTCAGGGAAAGCCCGGAGCCCCGATGTCTGTGGTGTTGTAGATGCGCTGGGAATGGGAGGTGAGTAGCAGCAAGAGCTTGAGTTGCTGGCACTTTCAGTGTGGGAGCAATCGTCCGACGTTCGTGATTTTTCGGGGTTTTATTTCAGTGGGCGCCCAGGTGCAGCTGGTGGTAAACGTTGAAGCCCTGTTGGTCAGGGAAAGCTCGGAGCCCCGATGTCTGTGGTGCTGTAGATTCCCTGCCAATGGCCGGTGAGTAGCAGCAAGAGCTTGACAGGCTGGCACTTTTGGTGTGGGAGCAATCGTCCGATGTTCGTGATTTTTCGTTTATTTTTTTCAGTGGGCGCCCAGGTGCAGCTGGTGGTAAACGTCGTAGCCCAGTTGGTCAGGGAAAGCCCGGAGCCCCGATGTCTGTGGTGCTGTATATGCGCTGGGAATGGCCGGTGAGGAGCAGCAAGAGATTGTGTTGCTGGCAATTTCGGTTTGGGTGCAATCGTCCGACGTTCGTGATTTTTCGTTTATTTTTTTCAGTGGGCGCCCACGTGCAGCTGGTGGTAAACGTCGAAGCCCTGTTGGTCAGGGAAAGCCCGGAGCCCCGATGTCTGTGGTGCTGTATATGCGCTGGGAATGGCCGGTGATGAGCAGCAAGAGCTTGACTGGCTGGCACTTTCGGTGTGGGAGCATTCGTGCGATGTTCGTGATTTTTCGTTTATTTTTTTCAGTGGGCGCCCACGTGCAGCTGGTGGTAAACGTCGAAGCCCTGTTGGTCAGGGAAAGCCCGGAGCTCCGATGTCTGTGGTGCTGTAGATGAGCTGCCAGTGGCCGGTGAGGAACTGCAAGAGCTTGACTGGCTGGCACTTTCGGTGTGGGATCAATTGTCCGACGTTTTTGATTTTTCAGGGTTTTTTTTCAGTGGGTAACCAGGTGCAGCTGGTGGTAAATGTCGAAGCCCTGTTGGTGAGGGAAAGCCCGGAGCCGCGATGTCTGTGGTGCTGTAGATGCGCTGGGAATGGGCGGTGAGGAGCAGCAAGAGCTTGTGTTGCTGGCACTTTCGGTGTGGGAGCAATCGTCCGATGTTCGTGATTTTTCGGGGTTTTACTTTCAGTGGGCGCCCAGGTGCAGCTGGTGGTAAACGTCGAAGCCCTGTTGGTCAGGGAAAGCCCGGAGCCCCGATGTCTGTGGTGCTGTAGATGCACTGCCAAAGTCCGGTGAGTAGCAGCAAGAGCTTGAGTTGCTGGCACTTTCGTTGTGGGAGCAATCGTCCGACGTTCGTGATTTTTCGGGGTTTTATTTCAGTGGGAGCCCAGGTGCAGCTGGTGGTAAATGTCGAAGCCCTGTTGGTCAGGGAAAGCCCGGAGCCCCGATGTCTGTGGTGCTGTAGATGCGCTGCCACTCTACGGTGAGGAGCAGCAAGAGCTTGAGTTGCTGGCACTTTCGTTGTGGGAGCAATCGTCCGACGTTTGTGATTTTTCGGGGTTTTATTTCAGTGGGCGCCCAGGTGCAGCTGGTGGTAAATGTCGAAGCCCTGATGGTCAGGGAAAGCCCGGAGCCGTGATGTCTGTGGTGCTGTAGATGCGCTGCCAATGGCCGGTGAGGAGCAGCAAGAGCTTGACTGTCTGGCACTTTCAATGTGGGAACAATCGTCCGACGTTCGTGATTTTTCGGGTTTTTTTTCCAGTGGGCGCCCAGGTTCAGCTGGTGGTAAACGTCGAAGCCCTGTTCGTCAGGGAAAGCCCGGAGCCCCGATGTCTGTGGTGCTGTAGATGCGCTGGGAATGGGCGGTGAGGAGCAGCAAGAGCTTGACTGGCTGGCACTTTCGTTGTGGGAGCAATCGTCCGACGTTCGTGATTTTTCGGGCTTTTATTTCAGTGGGAGCCGAGGTGCAGCTGGTGGTAAATGTCGAAGCCCTGATGGTCAGGGAAAGCCCGGAGCCCCGATGTCTGTGGTGCTGTAGATGCACTGCCAAAGTCCGGTGAGCAGCAGCAAGAGCTTGACTGGCTGACACTTTGGGTGTGGGCGCAATCGTCGGACGTTCGTGATTTTTCGGGGTTTTATTTCAGTGGGCGCCCAGGTTCAGCTGGTGGTAAACTTCTAAGACCTGTTGGTCAGGGAAAGCCCGGAGCCCCGATGTCTGTGGTGATGTAGATGCGCTGGGAATGGCCGGTGTTCAGCAGCTAGAGCTTGACTGTCTGGCACTTTTGGTGTGGGAGCAATCGTCCGACGTTCGTGATTTTTCGGGGTTCTTTTCAGTGGGAGCCCAGATTCAGCGAGTGGTAAACGTCGAAGGCCTGTTGGTCAGGGAAAGCCCGGAGCCCCAATGTCTGTGGTGCTGTAGATGCACTGCCACTGTCCGGTGAGGAGCAGCAAGAGCTTGAGTTGCTGGCACTTTTGGTGTGGGAGCAATCGTCCGACGTTCGTCATTTTTCAGGGTTTTTTTTCAGTGGGCGCCCAGGTGCAGCTGGTGGTAAATGTCGAAGGCCTGTTGGTCAGGGAAAGCCCGGAGCCACGATGTCTGTGGTGCTGTAGATGCGCTGCCAATGGCCGGTGAGGAGCAGCAAGAGCTTGGCTGGCTGGCACTTTCGGTGTGGGAGCAATCGTCCAACGTTCGTGATTTTTCGGGGTTTTACTTTCAGTGGGCGCACAGGTGCAGCTGGTGGTAAATGTCGAAGCCATGTTGGTCAGGGAAAGCCCACAGCCCCGATGTCTGTGGTGCTGTAGATGCGTTGGGAATGGCCGGTGAGGAGCAGCAAGAGCATGACAGGCTGGCATTTAAGGTGTGGCAGGAATCGTCCGACGTTCGTGATTTTTGGGGTTTTTTTTTCAGGGGGCACCCAGGTGCAGCTGGTGGTAAATGTCGAAGCCCGGTTGGTCAGGGAAACCCCGGAGCCCCGATGTCTGTGGTGCTGTAGATGCGCTGGGAATGGCTGGTGAGGAGCAGCATAGCTTGACAGGCTGGCACTTTCGGTGTGGGAGCAATCGTCCGACGTTCGTGATTTTTCGGGGTTCTTTTCAGTGGGAGCCCAGCTGCAGCGAGTGGTAAACGTCGAAGCCCTGTTGGTCAGGGAAAGCCCGGAGCCCCGATGTCTGTGGTGCTGTAGATGCGCTGGGAATGGCCGGTGAGGAGCAGCAAGAGCTTGACAGGCTGGCACTTTCGGTGTGGGAGCAATCGTCCGATGTTCGTGATTTTTCGTTTATTTTTTTCAGTGGGCGCCCAGGTTCAACTGGTGGTAAACGTCGAAGCCCTGTTGGTCAGGGAAAGCTCGGAGCCCCGATGTCTGTGGTGCTGTAGATGCGCTGGGAATGGCCGGTGAGGAGCAGCAAGAGCTTGTGTTGCTGGTACTTTCGGTGTGGGAGCAATCGTCCGATGTTCGTGATTTTTCGGGGTTTTACTTTCAGTGGGCGCCCAGGTTCAGCTGGTGGTAAACGTCGAAGCCCTGTTGGTCCGGGAAAGCCCAGAGCCCCGATGTCTGTGATGCTGTAGATGCGCTGGGAATGGGCGGTGAGGAGCAGCAAGAGCTTGACTGTCTGGCACTTTCGGTGTGGGAGCAATCGTCCGATGTTCGTGATTTTTAGTTTATTTTTTTCAGTGGGCGCCCAGGTTCAGCTGGTGGTAAACGTCGAAGCCCTGTTGGTCAGGGAAAGCGCAGAACCCCAATGTATGTGGTGCTGTAGATGCACTGCCAAAGTCTGGTGAGTAGCAGCAAGAGCTTGAGTTGCTGGCACTTTCGTTCTGGGAGCAGTCGTCCGACGTTCGTGATTTTTCGGAGTTTTATTTCAGTGGGCGCCCAGGTGCAGCTGGTGGTAAATGTCGAAGCCCTGTTGGTCAGGGAAAGCCCGGAGCCCCGATGTCTGTGGTGCTGTATATGCGCTGCCAATGGTCGGTGAGGAGCAGCAAGAGGCTGACATGCTGGCACTTTCGGTGTGGGAGCAATCGTCCGACGTTCGTGATTTTTGGGGTTTTTTTCAGTGGGCGCCCAGGTGCAGCTGGTGGTAAACGTTGAAGCCCTGTTCGTCAGGGAAAGCCCAGAGCCCCGATGTCTGTGGTGCTGTAGATGCACTGGGAGTGGCCGGGGAGGAGCAGCAAGAGCTTGACTGGCTGGCACTTTCGTTGTGGGAGCAATCGTCTGACGTTCGTGATTTTTCGGGGTTTTATTTCAGTGGGCGCCCAGGTGCAGCTGGTGGTAAACGTTGAAGCCCTGTTGGTCAGGGAAAGCTCGGAGCCCCGATGTCTGTGGTGCTGTAGATGCCCTGCCAATGGGCGGTGAGTAGCAGCAAGAGCTTGAGTTGCTGGCACTTTCGGTGTGGGAGCAATCGTCCGATGTTCGTGATTTTTCGTTTATTTTTTTCAGTGGGCGCCCAGGTGCAGCTGGTGGTAAACGTCGAAGCCCTGTTGGTCAGGGAAAGCCCGGAGCCCCGATGTCTGTGGTGCTGTAGATGCGCTGCCAAAGTCCGGTGAGGAGCAGCAAGAGCTTGAGTTGCTGGCACTTTCGGTGTGGGAGCAATCGTCTGACGTTCGTGATTTTTCGGGTTTTTTTTCCAGTGGGCGCCCAGGTGCAGCTGGTGGTAAACGTCGAAGCCCTGTTTGTCAGGGAAAGCCCGGAGCCCCGATGTCTGTGGTGCTGTAGATGCGCTGGGAATGGCCGGTGAGGAACAGCAGGAGCTTGTGTTGCTGGCACTTTCGGTGTGGGTGCAATCGTCCGACGTTCGTGATTTTTCGGGGTTCTTTTCAGTGGGAGCCCAGGTGCAGCGAGTGGTAAACGTCGAAGCCCTGTTGGTCAGGGAAAGCCTGGAGCCCCGATGTCTGTGGTGCTGTAGATGCGCTGGGAATGGCCGGTGAGGCGCAGCAAGAGCTTGACTGGCTGGCACTTTTGGTGTGGGAGCAATTGTCCGATGTTCGTGATTTTTCTATTATTTTTTTCAGTGGGCGCCCAGGTTCAGCTGGTGGTAAACGTCGAAGCCCTGTTGGTCAGGGAACGCGCAGAACCCCGATGTCTGTGGTGCTGTAGATGCGCTGCTAATGGCCGGTGAGGAGCAGCAAGAGCTTGACTGTCTGGCACTTTCGGTGTGGGAGCAATCGTCCGACGTTCGTGATTTTTGGAGGTTTTTTTCAGTGGGCACCCAGGTGCAGGTGATGGTAAATGTCGAAGCCCTCTTGGTCAGGGAAAGCGTAGAACCCCGATGTCTGTGGTGCTGTAGATGCACTGCCAAAGTCCGGTGAGTAGCAGCAAGAGCTTGACTGGCTGGCACTTTCGGTGTGGGAGGAATCGTCCGACGTTCGTGATTTTTCAGGGTTTTATTTCATTGGGCGCCCAGGTGCAGCTGGTGGTAAACATCGAAGCCCTGTTGGTCAGGGAAAGCTCGGAGCCCCGATATTTGTGGTGCTGTAGATGCGCTGCCAATGGCCGGTGAGGAGCAGCAAGAGCTTGACTGTCTGGCACTTTCGGTGTGGGAGCAATCGTCCGACGTTCGTGATTTTTGGAGGTTTTATTTCAGTGGGCGCCCAGGTTCAGCTGGTGGTAAACGTTGAAGCCCAGTTGGTCAGGGAAAGCCCGGAGCCCCGATGTCTGTGGTGCTGTAGATGCGCTGGGAATGGCCGGTGAGGAGCAGCAAGAGCTTGTGTTGCTGGCACTTTCGGTGTGGGTGCAATCGTCCGACGTTCGTGATATTTCGGGGTTCTTTTCAGTGGGAGCCTAGGTGCAGCGAGTGGTAAACGTCGAAGCCCTGTTGGTCAGGGAAAGCCCGGAGCTCCGATGTCTGTAGTGCTGTACATGAGCTGCCAGTGGCCGGTGAGGAACTGCAAGAGCTTGACTGGCTGGCACTTTGGGTGTGGGATCAATTGTCCGACGTTTTCGATTTTTCAGGGTTTTTTTTCAGTGGCCAACTAGGTGCAGCTGGTGGTAAATGTCGAAGGCCTGTTGGTCAGGGAAAGCCCAGAGCCGCGATGTCTGTGGTGCTGTAGATGCGCTGCCAATGGCCGGTGAGGAGCAGCAAGAGCTTGACTGGCTGGCACTTTCAGTGTGGGAGCAATAGTCCGACGTTTGTGATTTTTCGCGGTTTTTTTCAGTGGGCACCCAGGTGCAGCTGGTGGTAAACGTCGAAGCCCTGTTGTTCAGGGAAAGCGCAGAACCCCGATGTCTGTGGTGCTGTAGATGCACTGCCAAAGTCCGGTGTGTAGCAGCAAGAGCTTGAGTTGCTGGCACTTTCGGTGTGGGAGGAATCGTCCGACGTTCGTGATTTTTCGGGGTTTTATTTCAGTTGGCGCCCAGTTGCAGCTGGTGGTAAACGTCGAAGCCCTGTTGGTCAGGGAAAGCCCGGAGCCCCGATGTCTGTGGTGCTGTAGATGCGCTGGGAATGGCCGGTGAGAAGCAGCAAGAACTTGTGTTGCTGGCACTTTCGGTGTGTGAGCAATCGACCGATGTTCGTGATTTTTTGGGGGTTCTTTTCAGTGGGCGCCCAGGTGCAGCTGGTGGTAAACGTCGAAGCCCTGTTCGTCAAGGAAAGTCCAGAGCCCCGATGTCAGTGGTGCTGTAGATGCGCTGGCAATGGCTGGTGAGGAGTAGCTACAGCTTGACAGGCTGGCACTTTCGGTGTGGGAGGAATCGTCCGACGTTCGTGAGTTTTCGGGGTTTTTTTCAGTGGGCGCCCAGGTGCAGCTGGTGGTAAACGTCGAAGCCCTGTTGGTCAGGGAAAGCCCGGAGCCCCGATGTCTGTGGTGCTGTAGATGCGCTGCCAATGGGCGGTGAGTAGCAGCAAGAGCTTGAGTTCCTGGCACTTTCGTTGTGGGAGCAATCGTCCGACGTTCGTGATTTTTCGGGGTTTTATTTCAGTGTGCGCCCAGGTGCAGCTGGTGGTAAATGTCGAAGCCCTGTTGGTCAGGGAAAGCCCGGAGCCCCGATGTCTGTGGTGCTGTAGATGCGCTGGGAATGGGCGGTGAGGAGCAGCAAGAGCTTGACTGGCTGGCACTTTCGTTGTGGGATCAATCGTCTGATCTTCGTGATTTTTCGTTTACTTTTTTCAGTGGGCGCCCAGGTTCAGCTGGTGGTAAACGTCGAAGCCCTGTTGGTCAGGGAAAGCCCGGAGCCCCGATGTCTGTGGTGCTGTAGATGTGCTGGGAACGGCCGGTGAGGAGCAGCAAGAGCTTGTGTTGCTGGCACTTTCGGTGTGGGAGCAATCGTCCGATGTTCGTGATTTTTCGGGGGTTCTTTTCAGTGGGAGCCCAGGTGCAGCTGGTGGTAAATGTCGAAGCTTGGTTCGTCATGGAAAGCCCGGAGCTCCGATGTCTGTGGTGCTGTAGATGCGCTGCCAATGGGCGGTGAGGAGCAGCAAGAGCTTGACTGGCTGGCACTTTCGGTGTGGGAGCAATCGTCCGACGTTTGTGATTTTTCGGTGTTCTTTTCAGTGGGAGCCCAGGTGCAGCGGGTGGTAAACGTCGAAGCCCTGTTGGTCAGGGAAAGCCCGGAGCCCCGATGTCTGTGGTGCTGTAGATGCGCTGGGAATGGGAGGTGAGTAGCAGCAAGAGCTTGAGTTGCTGGCACTTTCGATGTGGGAGCAATCGTGCGATGTTCGTGATTTTTCGTTTATTTTTTTCAGTGGGCGCCCAGGTGCAGCTGGTGGTAAACGTTGAAGCCCTGTTGGTCAGGGAAAGCCCGGAGCCCCGATGTCTGTGGTGCTGTAGATGCGCCTCCAATGGCCGGTGAGGAGCAGCAAGAGCTTGACAGGCTGGCATTTAAGGTGTGGCAGGAATCGTCCGACATTTGTGATTTTTGGGGTTTTTTTTTCAGGGGGCACGCAGGTGCAGCTGGTGGTAAATGTCGAAGCCCTGTTGGTCAGGGAAAGCCCGGAGCCACGATGTCTGTGGTGCTGTAGATGCGCTGCCCATGGCCCGTGAGTAGCAGCAAGAGCTTGACTGACTGGGACTTTTGGTGTGGGAGCAATCGTCCGACGTTCGTGATTTTTCGTGGTTTTAATTTCAGTGGGCGCCCAGGTGCAGCTGGTGGTAAATGTCGAAGCCCTGTTGGTCAGGGAAAGCCCGGAGCCCCGATGTCTGTGGTGCTTTAGATGCGGTGCCAATGGCCGGTGAGGAGCAGCAAGAGCTTGACAGGCTGGCATTTAAGGTGTGGCAGAAATCGTCCGATATTTGTGATTTTTGGGGTTTTTTTTTTCAGGGGGCACCCAGGTGCAGCTGGTGGTAAATGTCGAAGCCCGGTTGGTCAGGGAAAGCCCGGAGCCCCGATGTCTGTGGTGCTGTAGATGCGCTGCCCATGGCCGGTGAGGAGCAGCAAGAGCTTGACTGGCTGGCACTTTCGGTGTGGGAGCAATCGTGCGATGTTCGTGATTTTTCGTTTACTTTTTTCAGTGGGCGCCCAGGTGCAGCTGGTGGTAAACGTTGAAGCCCTGTTGTTCAGGGAAAGCGCAGAACCCCGATGTCTGTGGTGCTGTAGATGCACTGCCAAAGTCCGGTGAGTAGCAGTAAGAGCTTGAGTTGCTGGCACTTTCGGTGTGGGAGCAATCGTCCGACGTTTGTGATTTTTCGGGGTTTTTTTCAGCGGGCGCCCAGGTGCAGCTGGTGGTAAACGTTGAAGCCCTGTTGTTCAGGTAAAGCGCAGGACCCCGATGTCTGTGGTGCTGTAGATGCACTGCCAAAGTCCGGTGAGTAGCAGCAAGAGCTTGAGTTGCTGGCACTTTCGGTGTGGGAGCAATCGTCCGACGTTTGTGATTTTTCGGGGTTTTTTTCAGCGGGCTCCGAGGTGCAGCTGGTGGTAAACGTCGAAGCCCTGTTGGTCAGGGAAAGCCCGGAGCCCCGATGTCTGTGGTGCTGTAGATGCGCTGCCAATGGCCGGTGAGGAGCAGCAAGAGCTTGACTGGCTGGCACTTCAGGCGTGGGAGCAATCGTCCGACGTTTGTGATTTTTCGTTTATTTATTTCAGTGGGCGCCCAGGTGCAGCTGGTGGTAAATGTCGAAGCCCTGTTCGTCAGGGAAAGCCCGGAGCCGGGATGTCTGTGGTGCTGTAGATTCACTGCCAAAGTCCGGTGAGGAGCAGCAAGAGCTTGACTGGCTGGCACTTTTGGTGTGGGAGCAATCGTCCGACGTTTTTGATTTTTCAGGGTTTTTTTTCAGTGGGTAACCAGGTGCAGCTGGTGGTAAATGTCGAAGCCCTGTTGGTCAGGGAAAGCCCGGAGCCCCGATGTCTGTGGTGCTGTAGATGCGCTGGGAATGGCCGGTGAGGAGCAGCAAGAGCTTGAGTTGCTGGCACTTTCGGTGTGGGAGCAATCGTCCGACGTTTGTGATATTTGGGGATTTTTTTTCCAGTGGGCGCCCAAGTTCAGCTGGTAGTAAACTTCTAAGCCCTGTTGGTCAGGGAAAGCCCGGAGCCCCGATGTCTGTGGTGCTGTAGATGCGCTGGGAATGGCCGGTGAGGAGCAGCAAGAGCTTGACTGGCTGGCACTTTCGTTGTGGGAGCAATCGTCCGACGTCCGTGATTCTTCGGGGTTTTACTTTCAGTGGGCGCCCAGGTTCAGCTGGTGGTAAACTTCTAAGCCCTGTTGGTCAGGGAAAGCCCGGAGCCCCGATGTCTGTGGTGCTGTAGATGCGCTGCCAATGGGCGGTGAGGAGCAGCAAGAGCTTGTGTTGCTGGCACTTTTGGTGTGGGAGCAATCGTCGGACGTTTGTGATTTTTGGGGATTTTTATTCACTGGGCGCCCAGGTTCAGCTGGTGGTAAACGTCTAAGCCCTGTTGGTCAGGGAAAGCCCGGAGCCCCGATGTCTGTGGTGCTGTAGATGCGCTGGGAACGGCCGGTGAGGAGCAGCAAGAGCTTGTGTTGCTGGCACTTTCGGTGTGGGAGCAATCGACCGATGTTCATGATTTTTCGTTTATTTTTTTCAGTGGGAGCCCAGGTGCAGCTGGTGGTAAACGTCGAAGCCCTGTTGGTCAGGGAAAGCCCGGAGCCCCGATGTCTGTGGTGCTGTAGATGCGTTGGGAATGGGCGGTGAGGGGCAGCCAGAGCTTGACAGGCTGGCATTTAAGGTGTGGCAGGAATCGTCCGACATTTGTGATTTTTGGGTTTTCTTTTTCAGTGGGCGCCCAGGTTCAGCTGGTGGTAAATGTCGAAGCCGTGTTGGTCAGGGAAAGCGCAGAACCCCGACGTCTGTGGTGCTGTAGATGCACTGCCAAAGTCCGGTGAGTAGCAGCAGGAGCTTGAGTTGCTGGCACTTTCGGTGTGGGAGCAATCGTCCGACGTTCGTGATTTTTTGGGGTTTTACTTTCAGTGGGCGCCCAGGTTCAGCTGGTGGTAAACGTCGAAGCCTTGTTGGTCAGGGAAAGCCCGGAGCCCCGATGTCTGTGGTACTGTAGATGCGCTGCCAATGGCCGGTGAGGAGCAGCAAGAGCTTGACTGGCTGGCACTTTCGGTGTGGGAGCAATCGTCCGACGTTTGTGATTTTTCATTTATTTTTTTCAGTGGGCGCCCAGGTGCAGCGGGTGGTAAACGTCGAAGCCGTGTTCGTCAGGGAAAGCCCAGAGCCCTGATGTCTGTGGTGCTGTAGATGCGCTGGGAATGGGCGGTGAGGCGCAGCAAGAGCTTGACAGGCTGGCATTTAAGGTGTGGCAGGAATCGTCCGACATTTGTGATTTTTCGGGGTTTTTTTTCAGTGGGCGCCCAGGTGCAGCTGGTGGTAAATGTCGAAGCCCTGTTCGTCAGGGAAAGCCCAGAGCCCCGATGTCTGTGGTGCTGTAGATGCGCTGGGAATGGCCGGTGAGGAGCAGCAAGAGCTTGACTGGCTGGCACTTTCGGTGTGGGAGCAATCGTCCGACGTTTTTGATTTTTCAGGGTTTTTTTTCAGTGCGTAACCAGGTGCAGCTGGTGGTAAACGTCGAAGCCCTGTTGGTCAGGGAAATCCCGGAGCCCCGATGTCTGTGGTGCGGTAGATGCACTGCCAAAGTCCGGTGAGGAGCAGCAAGAGCTTGAGTTGCTGGCACTTTCGATGTGGGTGCAATCGTCTGACGTTCGTGATTTTTGGGGTTTTTTTTCAGTGGGCGCCCAGGTGCAGCTGGTGGTAAACGTCGAAGCCCTGTTGGTCAGGGAAAGCCCGGAGCCCCGATGTCTGTGGTGCTGTAGATGCGCTGCCAATAGCCGGTGAGGAGCAGCAAGAGGCTGACATGCTGGCACTTTCGATGTGGGTGCAATCGTCTGACGTTCGTGATTTTTGGGGTTTTTTTTTCACTGGGCGCCCAGGTGCAGCTGGTGGTAAATGTCGAAGCCCTGTTGGTCAGGGAAAGCCTGGAGCCCCGATGTCTGTGGTGCTGTAGATGCGCTGGGAATGGCCGGTGAGGAGCAGCAAGAGCTTGACTGGCTGGCACTTTCAGTGTGGGAGCAATAGTCCGACGTTTGTGATTTTTGGGGGTTTTATTTCAGTGGGCGCCCAGGTTCAGCTGGTGGTAAACGTCGAAGCCCAGTTGGTCAGGGAAAGCCCGGAGCCCCGATGTCTCTGGTGCTGTAGATGCGCTGGGAATGGGAGGTGAGTAGCAGCAAGAGCTTGAGTTGCTGGCACTTTCAGTGTGGGAGCAATCGTCCGACGTTCGTGATTTTTCAGGGTTTTATTTCAGTGGGCGCCCAGGTGCAGCTGGTGGTAAACGTCGAAGCCCTGTTGGTCAGGGAAAGCTCGGAGCCCCGATGTCTGTGGTGCTGTAGATGCCCTGCCAATGGGCGGTGAGGAGCAGCAAGAGCTTGAGTTGCTGGCACTTTCAGTGTGGGAATAATCGTCCGATGTTCGTGATTTTTAGTTTATTTTTTTCAGTGGGCGCCCAGGTTCAGCTGGTGGTAAATGTCGAAGCCCTGTTGGTCAGGGAAAGCGCAGAAACCCAATGTCTGTGGTGCTGTAGATGCACTGCCAAAGTCTGGTGAGTAGCAGCAAGAGCTTGAGTTGCTGGCACTTTCGTTGTGGGAGCAATCGTCTGACGTTCGTGATTTTTCGGAGTTTTATTTCAGTGGGCGCCCAGGTGCAGCTGGTGGTAAACGTTGAAGCCCTGTTGGTCAGGGAAAGCTCGGAGCCCTGATGTCTGTGGTGCTGTAGATGCACTGCCAAAGTCCGGTGAGTAGCAGCAAGAGCTTGAGTTGCTGGCACTTTCGTTGTGGGAGCAATCGTCCGACGTTCGTGATTTTTCGGGATTTTATTTCAGTGGGCGCCCAGGTGCAGCTGGTGGTAAACGTCGAAGCCCTGTTGGTCAGGGAAAGCCCGGAGCCCCGATGTCTGTGGTGCTGTAGATGCGCTGCCAAAGTCTGGTGAGTAGCAGCAAGAGCTTGAGTTGCTGGCACTTTCGTTGTGGGAGCAATCGTCTGACGTTCGTGATTTTTCGGAGATTTATTTCAGGGGGCGCCCAGGTGCAGCTGGTGGTAAACGTTGAAGCCCTGTTGGTCAGGGAAAGCTCGGAGCCCCGATGTCTGTGGTGCTGTAGATGCCCTGCCAATGGGCGGTGAGTAGCAGCAAGAGCTTGAGTTGCTGGCAGTTTCGGTGTGGGAGCAATCGTCCGATATTCATGATTTTTCGTTTATTTTTTTCAGTGGGCGCCCAGGTGCAGCTGGTGGTAAACGTCGAAGCCCTGTTCGTCAGGGAAAGCCCGGAGCCGCGATGTCTGTGGTGCTGTAGATGCACTGCGTAAGTCCGGTGAGTAGCAGCAAGAGCTTGAGTTGCTGGCACTTTCGTTGTGGGAGCAATCGTCCGACGTTCGTGATTTTTCGGGGTTCTTTTCAGTGGGAGCCCAGGTGCAGCTGGTGGTAAACGTCGAATCCCTGTTGGTCAGGGAAAGCCCGGAGCTCCGATGTCTGTGGTGCTGTAGATGAGCTGCCAGTGGCCGGTGAGGAACTGCAAGAGCTTGATTGGCTGGCACTTTCGGTGTGGGATCAATTGTCCGACGTTTTTGATTTTTCAGGGTTTTTTTTCAGTGGCCAACTAGGTGCAGCTGGTGGTTAATGTCGAAGGCCTGTTGGTCAGGGAAAGCCCAGAGCCGCGATGTCTGTGGTGCTGTAGATGCGCTGGGAATGGCCGGTGAGGAGCAGGAAGAGCTTGAGTTGCTGGCACTTTCAGTGTGGGAGCAATCGTCTGACGTTTTTGATTTTTCAGGGTTTTTTTTCAGTGGGTAACCAGGTGCAGCTGGTGGTAAATGTCGAAGCCCTGTTGGTGAGGGAAAGCCCGGAGCCGCGATGTCTGTGGTGCTGTAGATGCGCTGGGAATGGCCGGTGAGGAGCAGCAAGAGCTTGACTGGCTGGGACTTTCGGTGTGGGAGCAATCGTCCGACGTTTGTGATTTTTCGGGGTTTTTTTTCAGTGGGCGCCCAGGTTCAGCTGGTAGTAAACGTCGAAGCCCTGTTGGTCAGGGAAAGCCCAGAGCCCCGATGTCTGTGGTGCTGTAGATGCGCTGGGAATGGGCGGTGAGGAGCAGCAAGAGCTTGTGTTGCTGGCACTTTCGGTGTGGGAGCAATCGTCCGTTGTTCGTGATTTTTCGGGGTTTTACTTTCAGTGGGCGCCCAGGTTCAGCTGGTGGTAAACGTCGAAGCCCTGTTGGTCACGGAAAGCCCGGAGCCCCGATATCTGTGATGCTGTAGATGAGCTGCCAATGGCCGGTGAGGAGCAGCAAGAGCTTGACTGTCTGGCACTTTCGGTGTGGGAGCAATCGTCCGATGTTCGTGATTTTTAGTTTATTTTTTTCAGTGGGCGCCCAGGTTCAGCTGGTGGTAAACGTCGAAGCCCTGTTGGTCAGGGAAAGCCCGGAGCCCCGATGTCTGTGGTGCTGTAGATGCACTGCCAAAGTCTGGTGAGTAGCAGCAAGAGCTTGAGTTGCTGGCACTTTCGTTGTGGGAGCAATCGTCTGACGTTCGTGATTTTTCGGAGTTTTATTTCAGTGTGCGCCCAGGTGCAGCTGGTGGTAAACGTTGAAGCCCAGTTGGTCAGGGAAAGCTCGGAGCCCCGATGTCTGTGGTGCTGTAGATGCCCTGCCAATGGGCAGTGAGTAGCAGCAAGAGCTTGAGTTGCTGGCAGTTTCGGTGTGGGAGCAATCGTCCGATATTCATGATTTTTCGTTTATTTTTTTCAGTGGGCGCCCAGGTGCAGCTGGTGGTAAACGTCGAACGCTGTTCGTCAGGGAAAGCCCGGAGCCCCGATGTCTGTGGTGCTGTAGATGCACTGCCAAAGTCCGGTGAGTAGCAGCAAGAGCTTGAGTTGCTGGCAGTTTCGTTGTGGGAGCAATCATCCGACGTTCGTGATTTTTCGGGGTTTTATTTCAGTGGGCGCCCAGGTGCAGCTGGTGGTAAATGTCGAAGCCCTGATGGTCAGGGAAAGCCCGGAGCCCCGATGTCTGTGGTGCTGTAGATGTGCTGCCAATGGCCGGTGAGGAGCAGCAAGAGCTTGAGTTGCTGGCACTTTCGTTGTGGGAGCAATCGTCCGACGTTCGTGATTTTTCGGGTTTTTTGTCCAGTGGGCGCCCAGGTTCAGCTGGTGGTAAACGTCGAAGCCCAGTTGGTCAGGGAAAGCCCGGAGCCCCGATGTCTGTGGTGCTGTAGATGCGCTGGGAATGGCCGGTGTTCAGCAGCTAGAGCTTGACTGTCTGGCACTTTTGGTGTGGGAGCAATCGTCCGACGTTCGTGATTTTTCGGGGTTCTTTTCAGTGGGAGCCCAGGTGCAGCTGGTGGTAAACGTCGAAGGCCTGTTGGTCAGGGAAAGCCCAGAGCCCCGATGTCTGTGGTGCTGTAGATGCGCTGGGAATGGCCGGTGAGGAGCAGCAAGAGCTTGAGTTGCTGGCACTTTCGGTGTGGGAGGAATCGTCCGACGTTCGTGATTTTTCGGGGTTTTATTTCACTGGGCTCCCAGGTTCAGCTGGTGGTAAACGTCGAAGCCCTGTTGGTCAGGGAAAGCCCGGAGCCGCGATGTCTGTGGTGCTGTAGATGCGCTGCCAATGGCCGGTGAGGAGCAGCAAGAGGTTGACTGGCTGGCACTTTCGTTGTGGGAGCAATCGTCCGACGTTCGTGATTTTTCGGGGTTTTTTTCAGTGGGCGCCCAGGTGCAGCTGGTGGTAAACGTTGAAGCCCTGTTGGTCAGGGAAAGCTCGGAGCCCCGATGTCTGTGGTGCTGTAGATGCACTGGGAGTGTCCGGGGAGGATCAGCAAGAGCTTGACTGGCTGGCACTTTCGTTGTGGGAGCAATCGTCCGACGTTTGTGATTTTTCGGGGTTTTATTTCAGTGGGCGCCCAGGTGCAGCTGGTGGTAAACGTTGAAGCCCTGTTGGTCAGGGAAAGCTCGGAGCCCCGATGTCTGTGGTGCTGTAGATGCGCTGGGAATGGGCGGTGAGGAGCAGCAAGAGCTTGAGTTGCTGGCACTTTCGGTGTGGGAGCAATCGTCCGATGTTCATGATTTTTCGTTTATTTTTTTCAGTGGGCGCCCAGGTGCAGCTGGTGGTAAACGTCGAAGCCCTGTTGGTCAGGGAAAGCCCGGAGCCCCGATGTCTGTGGTGCTGTAGATGCGCTGGGAATGGGCGGTGAGGAGCAGCAAGAGCTTGTGTTGCTGGCACTTTCGGTGTGGGAGCAATCGTCCGATGTTCGTGATTTTTCGGGGTTTTACTTTCAGTGGGCGCCCAGGTTCAGCTGGTGGTAAACGTCGAAGCCCTGTTGGTCAGGGAAAGCCCGGAGCCCCGATGTCTGTGGTGCTGTAGATGCGCTGCCAATGGCCGGTGAGGAGCAGCAAGAGCTTGACTGGCTGGCACTTTCGGTGTGGGAGCAATCGTCCGACGTTCGTGATTTTTCGGGGTTTTACTTTCAGTGGGCGCCCAGGTTCAGCTGGTGGTAAACGTCGAAGCCCTGTTGGTCAGGGAAAGCCCGGAGCCCCGATGTCTGTGGTGCTGTAGATGCGCTGCCAAGGTCCGGTGAGTAGCAGCAAGAGCTTGACAGGCTGGCATTTAAGGTGTGGCAGGAATCGTCCGACATTTGTGATTTTTCAGGGTTTTTTTTCAGTGGGTAACCAGGTGCAGCTGGTGGTAAATGTCCAAGCCCCGTTCGTCAGGGAAAGCCCAGAGCCGCGATGTCTGTGGTGCTGTAGATGCGCTGGGAATGGCCGGTGAGGAACAGCAAGAGCTTGAGTTGCTGGCACTTTCGGTGTGGGAGCAATCGTCCGACGTTCGTGATTTTTCGGGGTTTTATTTCAGTGGGCGCCCAGGTGCAGCTGGTGGTAAATGTCGAAGCCCTGTTGGTCAGGGAAATCCCGGAGCCCCGATGTCTGTGGTGCTGTAGATGCGCTGCCAATGGGCGGTGAGGAGCAGCAAGAGCTTGACTGGCTGGCACTTTCGGTGTGGGAGCAATCGTCCGATGTTCGTGATTTTTAGTTTATTTTTTTCAGTGGGCGCCCAGGTGCAGCTGGTGGTAAACGTCGAAGCCCTGTTGGTCAGGGAAAGCCCAGAGCCCCGATGTCTGTGGTGCTGTAGATGCGCTGCCAAAGTCCGGTGAGTAGGAGCAAGAGCTTGAGTTGCTGGCACTTTCGTTGTGGGAGCAATCGTCCGACGTTCGTGATTTTTCGGGGTTTTATTTCAGTGGGCGCCCAGGTGCAGCTGGTGATAAATGTCGAAGCCCTGTTGGTCAGGGAAAGCCCGGAGCCCCGATGTCTGTGGTGCTGTAGATGCACTGCCAAAGTCCGGTGAGGAGCAGCAAGAGCTTGACTGGCTGGCACTTTCGGTGTGGGAGCAATCGTCCGACGTTCGTGATTTTTCGGGGTTTTATTTCAGTGGGCGCCCAGGTTCAGCTGGTGGTAAATGTCGAAGCCCTGTTGGTCAGGGAAAGCCCACAGCCCCGATGTCTGTGGTGTTGTAGATGCGCTGGGAATGGCCGGTGAGGAGCAGCAAGAGCTTGACTGGCTGGCACTTTCGGTGTGGGAGCAATCGTCCGATGTTCGTGATTTTTCTTTTATTTTTTTCAGCGGGCGCCCAGGTTCAGCTGGTGGTAAACGTCGAAGCCCTGTTGGTCAGGGAAAGCGCAGAACCCCGATATCTGTGGTGCTGTAGATGCGCTGGGAATGGCCGGTGAGGAGCAGCAAGAGCTTGACTGGCTGGCACTTTCGGTGTGGGAGCAATCGTCCGACGTTCGTGATTTTTCAGGGTTTTTTTTCAGTGGGTAACCAGGTGCAGCGGGTGGTAAACGTCGAAGCCCTGTTGGTCAGGGAAAGCCCAGAGCCCCGATGTCTGTGGTGCTGTAGATGCGCTGGGAATGGGCGGTGAGGAGCAGCAAGAGCTTGAGTTGCTGGCACTTTCGGTGTGGGAGCAATCGTCCGACGTTCGTGATTTTTCGGGGTTTTACTTTCAGTGGGCGCCCAGGTTCAGCTGGTGGTAAACGTCGAAGCCCTGTTGGTCAGGGAAAGCCCGGAGCCCCGATGTCTGTGGTGCTGTAGATGAGCTGCCAATGGCCGGTGAGGAGCAGCAAGAGCTTGACTGTCTGGCACTTTCGGTGTGGGAGCAATCGTCCGATGTTCGTGATTTTTCTTTTATTTTTTTCAGCGGGCGCCCAGGTTCAGCTGGTGGTAAACGTCGAAGCCCTGTTGGTCAGGGAAAGCGCAGAACCCCGATATCTGTGGTGCTGTAGATGCGCTGGGAATGGCCGGTGAGGAGCAGCAAGAGCTTGACTGGCTGGCACTTTCAATATGGGAACAATCGTCCGACGTTCGTGATTTTTCTTTTATTTTTTCCAGTGGGCGCCCAGGTTCAGCTGGTGGTAAACGTCGAAGCCCTGTTGGTCAGGGAACGCCCGGAGCCCCGATGTCTGTGGTGCTGTAGATGCGCTGGGAATGGCCGGTGAGGAGCAGAAAGAGCTTGTGTTGCTGGCACTTTCGGTGTGGGAGCAATCGTCCGACGTTCGTGATTTTTCGGGGTTCTTTTCAGTGGGATCCCAGGTGCAGCGAGTGGTAAACGTCGAAGCCCTGTTGGTCAGGGAAAGCCCGGAGCTCCGATGTCTGTGGTGCTGTAGATGCACTGCCAATGTCCGGTGAGGAGCAGCAAGAGCTTGACTGGCTGGCACTTTCGGTGTTGGATCAATTGTCCGACGTTTTTGATTTTTCAGGGTTTTTTTTCAGTGGCCAACTAGGTGCAGCTGGTGGTAAATGTCGAAGGCCTGTTGGTCAGGGAAATCCCGGAGCCACGATGTCTGTGGTGCTGTAGATGCGCTGCCAATGGCCGGTGAGGAGCAGCAAGAGCTTGACTGGCTGGCACTTCTGGTGTGGGAGCAATCGTCCGACGTTCGTGATTTTTCGGGGTTTTTTTCAGTGGGCACCCAGGTGCAGCTGGTGTTAAACGTCGAAGCCCTGTTGGTCAGGGAACGCCCGGAGCCCCGATGTCTGTGGTGCTGTAGATGCGCTGCCAATGGCCGGTGAGGAGCAGCAAGAGGTTGACTGTCTGGCACTTTTGGTGTGGGAGCAATCGTCCGATGTTTGTGATTATTCAGGGTTTTTTTTCAGTGGGCGCCCAGGTGCAGCTGGTGGTAAACGTCGAAGCCCTGTTGGTCAGGGAAAGCCCGGAGCCCCGATGTCTGTGGTGCTGTAGATGCACTGCCAAAGTCCGGTGAGGAGCAGCAAGAGCTTGACTGGCTGGCACTTTCGGTGTGGGAGGAATCGTCCGACGTTCGTGATTTTTGGGGGTTTTATTTCAGTGGGAGCCCAGGTGCAGCTGGTGGTAAATGTCGAAGCCCTGTTGGTCAGGGAAAGCCCGGAGCCCCGATGTCTGTGGTGCTGTAGATGCGCTGGGAATGGCCGGTGTTCAGCAGCTAGAGCTTGACTGGCTGGCACTTTTGGTGTGGGAGCAATCGTCCGACGTTCGTCATTTTTCAGGGTTTTTTTTCAGTGGGCGCCCAGGTTCAGCTGGTGGTAAACGTCGAAGGCCTGTTGGTCAGGGAAAGCCCGGAGCCCCGATGTCTGTGGTGCTGTAGATGTGCTGCCAATGGCCGGTGAGGAGCAGCAAGAGCTTGAGTTGCTGGCACTTTCGGTGTGGGAGCAATCGTCCGACGTTCGTGATTTTTCGGGGTTTTATTTCAGTGGGCGCCCAGGTGCAGCTGGTGATAAATGTCGAAGCCCTGTTGGTCAGGGAAAGCCCGGAGCCCCGATGTCTGTGGTGCTGTAGATGCACTGCCAAAGTCCGGTGAGGAGCAGCAAGAGCTTGACTGGCTGGCACTTTCGGTGTGGGAGCAGTCGTCCGACGTTCGTGATTTTTCGGGGTTTTATTTCAGTGGGCGCCCAGGTTCAGCTGGTGGTAAATGTCGAAGCCCTGTTGGTCAGGGAAAGCCCACAGCCCCGATGCCTGTGGTGCTGTAGATGCGCTGGGAATGGCCGGTGAGGAGCAGCAAGAGCTTGACTGGCTGGCACTTTCGGTGTGGGAGCAGTCGTCCGACGTTCGTGATTTTTCGGGGTTTTATTTCAGTGGGCGCCCAGGTTCAGCTGGTGGTAAATGTCGAAGCCCTGTTGGTCAGGGAAAGCCCACAGCCCCGATGTCTGTGGTGTTGTAGATGCGCTGGGAATGGCCGGTGAGGAGCAGCAAGAGCTTGACTGGCTGGCACTTTCGGTGTGGGAGCAATCGTCCGACGTTCGTGATTTTTCAGGGTTTTTTTTCAGTGGGTAACCAGGTGCAGCTGGTGGTAAACGTCGAAGCCCTGTTGGTCAGGGAAAGCCCAGAGCCCCGATGTCTGTGGTGCTGTAGATGCGCTGGGAATGGGCGGTGAGGAGCAGCAAGAGCTTGAGTTGCTGGCACTTTCGGTGTGGGAGCAATCGTCCGACGTTCGTGATTTTTCGGGGTTTTACTTTCAGTGGGCGCCCAGGTTCAGCTGGTGGTAAATGTCGAAGCCCTGTTGGTCAGGGAAAGCCCGGATCCCCGATGTCTGTGGTGCTGTAGATGAGCTGCCAATGGCCGGTCAGGAGCAGCAAGAGCTTGACTGTCTGGCACTTTCGGTGTGGGAGCAATCGTCCGATGTTCGTGATTTTTCTTTTATTTTTTTCAGCGGGCGCCCAGGTTCAGCTGGTGGTAAACGTCGAAGCCCTGTTGGTCAGGGAAAGCGCAGAACCCCGATATCTGTGGTGCTGTAGATGCGCTGGGAATGGCCGGTGAGGAGCAGCAAGAGCTTGACTGGCTGGCACTTTCAATGTGGGAACAATCGTCCGACGTTCGTGATTTTTCGGGTTTTTTTTCCAGTGGGCGCCCAGGTTCAGCTGGTGGTAAACTTCGAAGCCCTGTTGGTCAGGGAACGCCCGGAGCCCCGATGTCTGTGGTGCTGTAGATGCGCTGGGAATGGCCGGTGAGGAGCAGAAAGAGCTTGTGTTGCTGGCACTTTCGGTGTGGGAGCAATCGTCCGACGTTCGTGATTTTTCGGGGTTCTTTTCAGTGGGATCCCAGGTGCAGCGAGTGGTAAACGTCGAAGCCCTGTTGGTCAGGGAAAGCCCGGAGCTCCGATGTCTGTGGTGCTGTAGATGCACTGCCAATGTCCGGTGAGGAGCAGCAAGAGCTTGACTGGCTGGCACTTTCGGTGTTGGATCAATTGTCCGACGTTTTTGATTTTTCAGGGTTTTTTTTCAGTGGCCAACTAGGTGCAGCTGGTGGTAAATGTCGAAGGCCTGTTGGTCAGGGAAAGCCCAGAGCCGCGATGTCTGTGGTGCTGTAGATGCGCTGCCAATGGCCGGTGAGGAGCAGCAAGAGCTTGACTGGCTGGCACTTCTGGTGTGGGAGCAATCGTCCGACGTTCGTGATTTTTCGGGGTTTTTTTCAGTGGGCACCCAGGTGCAGCTGGTGGTAAACGTCGAAGCCCTGTTGGTCAGGGAACGCCCGGAGCCCCGATGTCTGTGGTGCTGTAGATGCGCTGCCAATGGCCGGTGAGGAGCAGCAAGAGGTTGACTGTCTGGCACTTTTGGTGTGGGAGCAATCGTCCGATGTTTGTGATTATTCGGGGTTTTTTTTCAGTGGGCGCCCAGGTGCAGCTGGTGGTAAACGTCGAAGCCCTGTTGGTCAGGGAAAGCCCGGAGCCCCGATGTCTGTGGTGCTGTAGATGCACTGCCAAAGTCCGGTGAGGAGCAGCAAGAGCTTGACTGGCTGGCACTTTCGGTGTGGGAGGAATCGTCCGACGTTCGTGATTTTTGGGGGTTTTATTTCAGTGGGCGCCCAGGTGCAGCTGGTGGTAAATGTCGAAGCCCTGTTGGTCAGGGAAAGCCCGGAGCCCCGATGTCTGTGGTGCTGTAGATGCGCTGGGAATGGCCGGTGTTCAGCAGCTAGAGCTTGACTGTCTGGCACTTTTGGTGTGGGAGCAATCGTCCGACGTTCGTCATTTTTCAGGGTTTTTTTTCAGTGGGCGCCCAGGTTCAGCTGGTGGTAAACGTCGAAGGCCTGTTGGTCAGGGAAAGCCCGGAGCCCCGATGTCTGTGGTGCTGTAGATGCGCTGGGAATGGCCGGTGAGGAGCAGCAAGAGCTTGAGTTGCTGGCACTTTCGGTGTGGGAGGAATCGTCCGACGTTCGTGATTTTTCGGGGTTTTATTTCAGTGGGCGCCTAGGTGCCGCTGGTGGTAAACGTTGAAGCCCTGTTGGTCAGGGAAAGCTCGGAGCCCCGATGTCTGTGGTGCTGTAGATGCCCTGCCAATGGGCGGTGAGTAGCAGCAAGAGCTTGACTGTCTGGCACTTTCGGTGTGGGAGCAATCGTCCGATGTTCGTGATTTTTCGTTTATTTTTTTCAGTGGGCGCCCAGGTTCATCTGGTGGTAAACGTCGAAGCCCTGTTGGTCAGGGAAAGCGCAGAGCCCCGATGTCTGTGGTGCTGTAGATGCGCTGCGAATGGCCGGTGAGGAGCAGCAAGAGCTTGACTGGCTGGCACTTTCAATGTGGGAACAATCGTCCGACGTTCGTGATTTTTGGGGGTTTTATTTCAGTGGGCGCCCAGGTGCAGCTGGTGGTAAACGTCGAAGGCCTGTTGGTCAGGGAAAGCCCGGAGCCCCGATGTCTGTGGTGCTGTAGATGCGCTGGGAATGGCCGGTGAGGAGCAGCAAGAGCTTGACTGGCTGGCACTTTCGGTGTGGGAGCAATCGTCCGATGTTCATGATTTTTCGTTTATTTTTTTCAGTGGGCGCCCAGGTGCAGCTGATGGTAAATGTCGAAGCCCTCTTGGTCAGGGAAAGCGTAGAACCCCGATGTCTGTGGTGCTGTAGATGCACTCCCAAAGTCCGGTGAGTAGCAGCAAGAGCTTGAGTTGCTGGCACTTTCGGTGTGGGAGCAATCGTCCGACGTTCGTGATTTTTCGGGGTTTTATTTCAGTGGGCGCCCAGGTGCAGCTGGTGGTAAACGTCGAAGCCCAGTTGATCAGGGAAAGTCCGGAGCACCGATGTCTGTGGTGCTGTAGATGCACTGCCAAAGTCCGGTGAGTAGCAGCAAGAGCTTGAGTTGCTGGCACTTTTGGTGTGGGAGCAATCGTCCGACGTTCGTGATTTTTCGGGGTTTTATTTCAGTGGGCGCCCAGGTGCAGCTGGTGGTAAATGTCGAAGCCCTGTTGGTCAGGGAAAGCCCGGAGCCCCGATGTCTGTGGTGCTGTAGATGCGCTGCCAATGGCCGGTGAGGAGCAGCAAGAGCTTGACTGGCTGGCACTTTCGGTGTGGGAGCAATCGTCCGACGTTCGTGATTTTTCGGGGTTTTATTTCAGTGGGCGCCCAGGTGCAGCGGGTGGTAAACGTTGAAGCCCTGTTGGTCAGGGAAAGCGCAGAACCCCGATGTCTGTGGTGCTGTAGATGCACTGCCAAAGTCCGGTGAGTAGCAGCAAGAGCTTGAGTTGCTGGCACTTTCGGTGTGGGAGGAATCGTCCGACGTTCGTGATTTTTCGGGGTTTTTTTTCCGTGGGCGCCCAGGTGCAGCGGGTGGTAAACGTCGAAGCCCTGTTGGTCAGGGAAAGCCCGGAGCCCCGATGTCTGTGGTGCTGTAGATGCGCTGGGAATGGCCGGTGAGGAGCAGCAAGAGCTTGACTGGCTGGCACTTTTGGTGTGGGAGCAATAGTCCGATGTTTGTGATTATTCGGGGTTTTTTTTCAGTGGGAGCCCAGGTGCAGCTGGTGGTAAACGTCGAAGCCCTGTTGGTCAGGGAAAGCCCGGAGCCCCGATGTCTGTGGTGCTGTAGATGCACTGCCAAAGTCCGGTGAGGAGCAGCAAGAGCTTGACTGGCTGGCACTTTGGGTGTGGGAGCAATCGTCCGACGTTCGTGATTTTTGGGGGTTTTATTTCAGTGGGTGACCAGGTGCAGCTGGTGGTAAATGTCGAAGCCCTGTTGGTCAGGGAAAGCCCGGAGCCCCGATGTCTGTGGTGCTGTAATTGCGCTGCCAATGGCCGGTGAGGAGCAGCAAGAGCTTGAGTTGCTGGCACTTTCGGTGTGGGAGCAATCGTCCGACGTTTGTGATTTTTCAGGGTTTTTTTTCAGTGTGTAACCAGGTGCAGCTGGTGGTAAATGTCGAAGCCCTGTTGGTCAGGGAAAGCCCGGAGCCGCGATGTCTGTGGTGCTGTAGATGCGCTGGGAATGGCCGGTGAGGAGCAGCAAGAGCTTGATTTGCTGGCACTTTCGGTGTGGGAGCAATCGTGCGATGTTCGTGATTTTTCGTTTATTTTTTTCAGTGGGCGCCCAGGTGCAGCTGGTGGTAAACGTTGAAGCCCTGTTGTTCAGGGAAAGCCCGGAGCCCCGATGTCTGTGGTGCTGTAGATGCACTGCCAAAGTCCGGTGAGTACCAGCAAGAGCTTGAGTTGCTGGCACTTTCGGTGTGGGAGGAGTCGTCCGACGTTCGTGATTTTTCGGGGTTTTACTTTCAGTGGGCGCCCAGGTGCAGCTGATGGTAAATGTCGAAGCCCTGTTCATCAGGGAAAGCCCGGAGCCCCGATGTCTGTGGTGCTGTAGATGGGCTGGCAATGGCCGGTAAGGAGCAGCAAGAGCTTGACTGGCTGGCACTTTCGGTGTGCGAGCAATCGTCCGACGTTCGTGATTCTTCGGGGTTTTACTTTCAGTGGGCGCCCAGGTGCAGCTGGTGGTAAATGTCGAAGCCCTGTTGGTCAGGGAAAGCCCGGAGCCCCGATGTCTGTGGTGCTGTAGATGCGCTGCCAATGGGCGGTGAGGAGCAGCAAGAGCTTGACTGGCTGGCACTTTCGGTGTGGGAGCAATCGTCCGACGTTCGTGATTTTTCGGGGTTTTATTTCAGTGGGCGCCCAGGTGCAGCGGGTGGTAAACGTCGAAGCCCTGTTGGTCAGGGAAAGCCCGGAGCCGCGATGTCTGTGGTGCTGTAGATGCGCTGGCAATGGCCGGTGAGGAGCAGCAAGAGCTTGACTGGCTGGCACTTTCGGTGTGGGAGCAATCGTCCGACGTTTGTGATTTTTCGTTTATTTTTTTCAGTGGGCGCCCAGGTGCAGCGGGTGGTAAACGTCGAAGCCCTGTTGGTCAGGGAAAGCCCGGAGCCCCGATGTCTGTGGTGCTGTAGATGCGCTGGCAATGGCCGGTGAGGAGCAGCAAGAGCTTGACTGGCTGGCACTTTGGGTGTGGGAGCAATCGTCCGACGTTCGTGATTTTTGGGGGTTTTATTTCAGTGGGTGACCAGGTGCAGCTGGTGGTAAATGTCGAAGCCCTGTTGGTCAGGGAAATCCCGGAGCCCCGATGTCTGTGGTGCTGTAGTTGCGCTGCCAATGGCCGGTGAGGAGCAGCAAGAGCTTGAGTTGCTGGCACTTTCGGTGTGGGAGCAATCGTCCGACGTTTGTGATTTTTCAGGGGTTTTTTTCAGTGTGTAACCAGGTGCAGCTGGTGGTAAATGTCGAAGCCCTGTTGGTCAGGGAAAGCCCGGAGCCCCGATGTCTGTGGTGCTGTAGATGCACTGCCAAAGTCCGGTGAGTACCAGCAAGAGCTTGAGTTGCTGGCACTTTCGGTGTGGGAGGAATCGTCCGACGTTCGTGATTTTTCGGGGTTTTACTTTCAGTGGGCGCCCAGGTGCAGCTGATGGTAAATGTCGAAGCCCTGTTCATCAGGGAAAGCCCGGAGCCCCGATGTCTGTGGTGCTGTAGATGGGCTGGCAATGGCCGGTAAGGAGCAGCAAGAGCTTGACTGGCTGGCACTTTCGGTGTGGGAGCAATCGTCCGACGTTCGTGATTTTTCGGGGTTTTATTTCAGTGGGCGCCCAGGTGCAGCTGGTGGTAAATGTCGAAGCCCTGTTGGTCAGGGAAAGCCCGGAGCCCCGATGTCTGTGGTGCTGTAGATGCGCTGGGAATGGCCGGTGAGGAGCAGCAAGAGCTTGACTGGCTGGCACTTTCGGTGTGGGAGCAATCGTCCGACGTTTGTGATTTTTCGTTTATTTTTTTCAGTGGGCGCCCAGGTGCAGCGGGTGGTAAACGTCGAAGCCCAGTTGGTCAGGGAAAGCCCGGAGCCCCGATGTCTGTGGTGCTGTAGATGCGCTGGGAATGGCCGGTGAGGAGCAGCAGGAGCTTGAGTTGCTGGCACTTTCGGTGTGGGAGCAATCGTCCGACGTTCGTGATTCTTTGGGGTTTTACTTTCAGTGGGCGCCCAGGTTCAGCTGGTGGTAAACGTCGAAGCCCTGTTGGTCAGGGAAAGCCCGGAGCCCCGATGTCTGTGGTGCTGTAGATGCGCCTCCAATGGCCGGTGAGTAGCAGCAAGAGCTTGAGTTGCTGGCACTTTCAGTGTGGGATCAATCGTCCGACGTTTTTGATTTTTCAGGGTTTTTTTTCAGTGGCCAACTAGGTGCAGCGGGTGGTAAACGTCGAAGCCCTGTTGGTCAGGGAAAGCCCGGAGCCCCGATGTCTGTGGTGCTGTAGATGCGCTGGGAATGGCCGGTGAGGAGCAGCAAGAGTTTGACTGGCTGGCACTTTCAGTGTGGGATCAGTAGTCCGACGTTTGTGATTTTTCGGGGTTTTTTTCAGTGGGCGCCCAGGTGCAGCTGGTGGTAAACGTCGAAGCCCTGTTGGTCAGGGAAAGCCCGGAGCCCCGATGTCTGTGGTGCTGTAGATGCGCTGGGAATGGGCGGTGAGGAGCAGCAAGAGCTTGACTGGCTGGCACTTTGGGTGTGGGAGCAATCGTCCGATGTTCGTGATTTTTCGGGGTTTTATTTCAGTGGGCGCCCAGGTTCAGCTGGTGGTAAACTTCTAAGCCCTGTTGGTCAGGGAAAGCCCGGAGCCCCGATGTCTGTGGTGCTGTAGATGCACTGCCACTGTCCGGTGAGGAGCAGCAAGAGCTTGACAGGCTGGCACTTTTGGTGTGGGAGCAATAGTCCGACATTAGTCATTTTTCAGGGTTTTTTTTCAGTGGGCAACTAGGTGCAGCTGGTGGTAAATGTCGAAGGCCTGTTGGTCAGGGAAAGCCCAGAGCCGCGATGTCTGTGGTGCTGTAGATGCGCTGCCAATGGCCGGTGAGGAGCAGCAAGAGCTTGACTGGCTGGCACTTCTGGTGTGGGAGCAATCGTCCGACGTTCGTGATTTTTCGGGGTTTTTTTCAGTGGGCACCCAGGTGCAGCTGGTGGTAAACGTCGAAGCCCTGTTGGTCAGGGAACGCCCGGAGCCCCGATGTCTGTGGTGCTGTAGATGCGCTGCCAATGGCCGGTGAGGAGCAGCAAGAGGTTGACTGTCTGGCACTTTTGGTGTGGGAGCAATCGTCCGATGTTTGTGATTATTCGGGGTTTTTTTTCAGTGGGCGCCCAGGTGCAGCTGGTGGTAAACGTCGAAGCCCTGTTGGTCAGGGAAAGCCCGGAGCCCCGATGTCTGTGGTGCTGTAGATGCACTGCCAAAGTCCGGTGAGGAGCAGCAAGAGCTTGACTGGCTGGCACTTTCGGTGTGGGAGGAATCGTCCGACGTTCGTGATTTTTGGGGGTTTTATTTCAGTGGGCGCCCAGGTGCAGCTGGTGGTAAATGTCGAAGCCCTGTTGGTCAGGGAAAGCCCGGAGCCCCGATGTCTGTGGTGCTGTAGATGCGCTGGGAATGGCCGGTGTTCAGCAGCTAGAGCTTGACTGTCTGGCACTTTTGGTGTGGGAGCAATCGTCCGACGTTCGTCATTTTTCAGGGTTTTTTTTCAGTGGGCGCCCAGGTTCAGCTGGTGGTAAACGTCGAAGGCCTGTTGGTCAGGGAAAGCCCGGAGCCCCGATGTCTGTGGTGCTGTAGATGTGCTGCCAATGGCCGGTGAGGAGCAGCAGGAGCTTGAGTTGCTGGCACTTTCGGTGTGGGAGGAATCGTCCGACGTTCGTGATTTTTCGGGGTTTTATTTCAGTGGGCGCCCAGGTGCCGCTGGTGGTAAACGTTGAAGCCCTGTTGGTCAGGGAAAGCTCGGAGCCCCGATGTCTGTGGTGCTGTAGATGCCCTGCCAATGGGCGGTGAGTAGCAGCAAGAGCTTGAGTTGCTGGCACTTTCGGTGTGGGAGCAATCGTCCTATGTTCGTGATTTTTCGTTTATTTTTTTCAGTGGGCGCCCAGGTTCATCTGGTGGTAAACGTCGAAGCCCTGTTGGTCAGGGAAAGCGCAGAGCCCCGATGTCTGTGGTGCTGTAGATGCGCTGCGAATGGCCGGTGAGGAGCAGCAAGAGCTTGACTGGCTGGCACTTTCAATGTGGGAACAATCGTCCGACGTTCGTGATTTTTGGGGGTTTTATTTCAGTGGGCGCCCAGGTTCAGCTGGTGGTAAACGTCGAAGCCCTGTTGGTCAGGGAAAGCCCGGAGCCCCGATGTCTGTGGTGCTGTAGATGCGCTGGGAATGGCCGGTGAGGAGCAGCAAGAGCTTGACTGGCTGGCACTTTCGGTGTGGGAGCAATCGTCCGATGTTCATGATTTTTCGTTTATTTTTTTCAGTGGGCGCCCAGGTGCAGCTGATGGTAAATGTCGAAGCCCTCTTGGTCAGGGAAAGCGTAGAACCCCGATGTCTGTGGTGCTGTAGATGCACTCCCAAAGTCCGGTGAGTAGCAGCAAGAGCTTGAGTTGCTGGCACTTTCGGTGTGGGAGCAATCGTCCGACGTTCGTGATTTTTCGGGGTTTTATTTCAGTGGGCGCCCAGGTGCAGCTGGTGGTAAACGTCGAAGCCCAGTTGATCAGGGAAAGTCCGGAGCACCGATGTCTGTGGTGCTGTAGATGCACTGCCAAAGTCCGGTGAGTAGCAGCAAGAGCTTGAGTTGCTGGCACTTTTGGTGTGGGAGCAATCGTCCGACGTTCGTGATTTTTCGGGGTTTTATTTCAGTGGGCGCCCAGGTGCAGCTGGTGGTAAATGTCGAAGCCCTGTTGGTCAGGGAAAGCCCGGAGCCCCGATGTCTGTGGTGCTGTAGATGCGCTGCCAATGGCCGGTGAGGAGCAGCAAGAGCTTGACTGGCTGGCACTTTGGGTGTGGGAGCAATCGTCGGACGTTCGTGATTTTTCGGGGTTTTATTTCAGTGGGCGCCCAGGTGCAGCGGGTGGTAAACGTTGAAGCCCTGTTGGTCAGGGAAAGCGCAGAACCCCGATGTCTGTGGTGCTGTAGATGCACTGCCAAAGTCCGGTGAGTAGCAGCAAGAGCTTGAGTTGCTGGCACTTTCGGTGTGGGAGGAATCGTCCGACGTTCGTGATTTTTCGGGGTTTTTTTTCCGTGGGCGCCCAGGTGCAGCGGGTGGTAAACGTCGAAGCCCTGTTGGTCAGGGAAAGCCCGGAGCCCCGATGTCTGTGGTGCTGTAGATGCGCTGGGAATGGCCGGTGAGGAGCAGCAAGAGCTTGACTGGCTGGCACTTTTGGTGTGGGAGCAATAGTCCGATGTTTGTGATTATTCGGGGTTTTTTTTCAGTGGGAGCCCAGGTGCAGCTGGTGGTAAACGTCGAAGCCCTGTTGGTCAGGGAAAGCCCGGAGCACCGATGTCTGTGGTGCTGTAGATGCGCTGGCAATGGCCGGTAAGGAGCAGCAAGAGCTTGACTGGCTGGCACTTTCGGTGTGCGAGCAATCGTCCGACGTTCGTGATTCTTCGGGGTTTTACTTTCAGTGGGCGCCCAGGTGCAGCTGGTGGTAAATGTCGAAGCCCTGTTGGTCAGGGAAAGCCCGGAGCCCCGATGTCTGTGGTGCTGTAGATGCGCTGCCAATGGGCGGTGAGGAGCAGCAAGAGCTTGACTGGCTGGCACTTTCGGTGTGGGAGCAATCGTCCGACGTTCGTGATTTTTCGGGGTTTTATTTCAGTGGGCGCCCAGGTGCAGCGGGTGGTAAACGTCGAAGCCCTGTTGGTCAGGGAAAGCCCGGAGCCGCGATGTCTGTGGTGCTGTAGATGGGCTGGCAATGGCCGGTGAGGAGCAGCAAGAGCTTGACTGGCTGGCACTTTCGGTGTGGGAGCAATCGTCCGACGTTTGTGATTTTTCGTTTATTTTTTTCAGTGGGCGCCCAGGTGCAGCGGGTGGTAAACGTCGAAGCCCTGTTGGTCAGGGAAAGCCCGGAGCCCCGATGTCTGTGGTGCTGTAGATGCACTGCCACTGTCCGGTGAGGAGCAGCAAGAGCTTGACTGGCTGGCACTTTGGGTGTGGGAGCAATCGTCCGACGTTCGTGATTTTTGGGGGTTTTATTTCAGTGGGTGACCAGGTGCAGCTGGTGGTAAATGTCGAAGCCCTGTTGGTCAGGGAAATCCCGGAGCCCCGATGTCTGTGGTGCTGTAGTTGCGCTGCCAATGGCCGGTGAGGAGCAGCAAGAGCTTGAGTTGCTGGCACTTTTGGTGTGGGAGCAATCGTCCGACGTTTGTGATTTTTCAGGGTTTTTTTTCAGTGTGTAACCAGGTGCAGCTGGTGGTAAATGTCGAAGCCCTGTTGGTCAGGGAAAGCCCGGAGCCGCGATGTCTGTGGTGCTATAGATGCGCTGGGAATGGCCGGTGAGGAGCAGCAAGAGCTTGATTTGCTGGCACTTTTGGTGTGGGAGCAATCGTGCGATGTTCGTGATTTTTCGTTTATTTTTTTCAGTGGGCGCCCAGGTGCAGCTGGTGGTAAACGTTGAAGCCCTGTTGTTCAGAGAAAGCCCGGAGCCCCGATGTCTGTGGTGCTGTAGATGCACTGCCAAAGTCCGGTGAGTACCAGCAAGAGCTTGAGTTGCTGGCACTTTCGGTGTGGGAGGAATCGTCCGACGTTCGTGATTTTTCGGGGTTTTACTTTCAGTGGGCGCCCAGGTGCAGCTGATGGTAAATGTCGAAGCCCTGTTCATCAGGGAAAGCCCGGAGCCCCGATGTCTGTGGTGCTGTAGATGGGCTGGCAATGGCCGGTAAGGAGCAGCAAGAGCTTGACTGGCTGGCACTTTCGGTGTGCGAGCAATCGTCCGACGTTCGTGATTCTTCGGGGTTTTACTTTCAGTGGGCGACCAGGTGCAGCTGGTGGTAAATGTCGAAGCCCTGTTGGTCAGGGAAAGCCCGGAGCCCCGATGTCTGTGGTGCTGTAGATGCGCTGCCAATGGGCGGTGAGGAGCAGCAAGACCTTGACAGGCTGGCACTTTCGTTGTGGGAGCAATCGTCCGACGTTCGTGATTTTTCGGGGTTTTATTTCAGTGGGCGCCCAGGTTCAGCTGGTGGTAAATGTCGAAGCCCTGTTGGTCAGGGAAAGCCCGGAGCCCCGATGTCTGTGGTGCTGTAGATGCGCTGGGAATGGCCGGTGAGGAGCAGCAAGAGCTTGACTGGCTGGCACTTTCGGTGTGGGAGCAATCGTCCGACGTTTGTGATTTTTCGTTTATTTTTTTCAGTGGGCGCCCAGGTGCAGCGGGTGGTAAACGTCGAAGCCCAGTTGGTCAGGGAAAGCCCGGAGCCCCGATGTCTGTGGTGCTGTAGATGCGCTGGGAATGGCCGGTGAGGAGCAGCAGGAGCTTGAGTTGCTGGCACTTTCGGTGTGGGAGCAATCGTCCGACGTTCGTGATTCTTTGGGGTTTTACTTTCAGTGGGCGCCCAGGTTCAGCTGGTGGTAAACGTCGAAGCCCTGTTGGTCAGGGAAAGCCCGGAGCCCCGATGTCTGTGGTGCTGTAGATGCGCCTCCAATGGCCGGTGAGGAGCAGCAAGAGCTTGACTGGCTGGCACTTTCAGTGTGGGATCAATCGTCCGACGTTTTTGATTTTTCAGGGTTTTTTTTCAGTGGCCAACTAGGTGCAGCGGGTGGTAAACGTCGAAGCCCTGTTGGTCAGGGAAAGCCCGGAGCCCCGATGTCTGTGGTGCTGTAGATGCGCTGGGAATGGCCGGTGAGGAGCAGCAAGAGCTTGACTGGCTGGCACTTTCAGTGTGGGATCAGTAGTCCGACGTTTGTGATTTTTCGGGGTTTTTTTCAGTGGGCGCCCAGGTGCAGCTGGTGGTAAACGTCGAAGCCCTGTTGGTCAGGGAAAGCCCGGAGCCCCGATGTCTGTGGTGCTGTAGATGCGCTGGGAATGGGCGGTGAGGAGCAGCAAGAGCTTGACTGGCTGGCACTTTGGGTGTGGGAGCAATCGTCCGATGTTCGTGATTTTTCGGGGTTTTATTTCAGTGGGCGCCCAGGTTCAGCTGGTGGTAAACTTCTAAGCCCTGTTGGTCAGGGAATGCCCGGAGCCCCGATGTCTGTGGTGCTGTAGATGCGCTGGGAATGGCCGGTGAGGAGCAGCAAGAGATTGTGTTGCTGGCAATTTCGGTTTGGGTGCAATCGTCCGACGTTCGTGATTTTTCGGGGTTTTTTTCAGTGGGAGCCCAGGTGCAGCGAGTGGTAAACGTCGAATCCCTGATGGTCAGGGAAAGCCCGGAGCTCCGATGTCTGTGGTGCTGTAGATGAGCTGCCAGTGGCCGGTGAGGAACTGCAAGAGCTTGACTGGCTGGCACTTTCAGTGTGGGATCAATCGTCCGACGTTTTTAATTTTTCAGGGTTTTTTTTCAGTGGTCAACCAGGTGCAGCGGGTGGTAAATGTCGAAGCCCTGTTGGTCAGGGAAAGCCCGGAGCCCCGATGTCTGTGGTACTGTAGATGCGCTGCCAATGGGCGGTGAGGAGCAGCAAGAGCTTGACTGGCTGGCACTTTCGCTGTGGGACCAATCGTCCGACGTTTGTTATTTTTCGTTTATTTTTTTCAGTGGGCGCCCAGGTTCAGCTGGTGGTAAACGTCGAAGCCCAGTTGGTCAGGGAAAGCCCGGAGCCCCGATGTCTGTGGTGCTGTAGATGCACTGCCAAAGTCCGGTGAGTAGCAGCAGGAACTTGAGTTGCTGGCACTTTCGCTGTGGGAATAATCGTCCGACGTTCGTGATTCTTCGGGGTTTTACTTTCAGTGGGCGCCCAGGTTCTGCTGGTGGTAAACTTCTAAGCCCTGATGGTCAGGGAAAGCCCGGAGCCCCGATGTCTGTGGGGCTGTAGATGCGCTGGCAATGGCCCATGAGGAGTATCAGTAGCGTGACCCGATGACAATTAAGGTGTGGGAGCAATCGTCCGACATTTGTGATTTTTGGGGATTTTTTTTAGGTGGGCGCCCAGGTGCAGCTGGTGGTAAACGTCGAAGCCCTGTTGGTCAGGGAAAGCCCGGAGCCCCGATGTCTGTGGTGCTGTAGATGCGCTGGGAATGGCCGGTGAGGAGCAGCAAGAGCTTGACTGGCTGGCACTTTTGGTGTGGGAGCAATCGTCCGACGTTCGTGATTTTTCATTTATTTTTTTCAGTGGGCGCCCAGGTGCAGCTGGTGGTAAACGTCGAAGCCCTGTTGTTCAGGGAAAGCGGAGAACCCCGATGTCTGTGGTGCTGTAGATGCACTGCCAAAGTCCGGTGAGTAGCAGCAAGAGCTTGAGTTGCTGGCACTTTCGGTGTGGGAGCAATTGTCCGACGTTTGTGATTTTTCGGGGTTTTATTTCAGTGGGCGCCCAGGTGCAGCGGGTGGTAAACGTCGAAGCCCTGTTGGTCAGGGAAAGCGTAGAGCCCCGATGTCTGTGGTGCTGTAGATGCGCTGGGAATGGCCGGTGAGGAGCAGCAAGAGCTTGACTGGCTGGCACTTTTGGTGTGGGAGCAATCGTCCGACGTTTGTGATTATTCGGGGTTTTTTTTCAGTGGGAGCCCAGGTGCAGCTGGTGGTAACAGTCAAAGCCCTGTTGGTCAGGGAAAGCCCGGAGCCCCGATGTCTGTGGCGCTGTAGATGCGCTGCCCATGGCCGCTGAGGAGCAGCAAGAGCTTGTGTTGCTGGCACTTTTGGTGTGGGAGCAATTGTCCGACGTTCGTGATTTTTCGGGGTTCTTTTCAGTGGGCGCCCAGGTTCAGCTGGTGGTAAACGTCGAAGCCCTGATCGTCAGGGAAAGTCCAGAGCCCTGATGTCTGTGGTGCTGTAGATGCGCTGGCAATGGCCGGTGAGGAGCAGCAAGAGCTTGACTGGCTGGCACTTTTGGTGTGGGAGCAATCGTCCGACGTTTGTGATTATTCGGGGTTTTTTTTCAGTGGGAGCCCAGGTGCAGCTGGTGGTAACAGTCATAGCCCTGTTGGTCAGGGAAAGTCCAGAGCCCTGATGTCTGTGGTGCTGTAGATGCGCTGGGAATGGCCGGTGAGGAGCAGCAAGAGCTTGACAGGCTGGCATTTAAGGTGTGGCAGGAATCGTCCAACATTTGTGATTTTTCGGGGTTTTTTTTCAGTGGGCGCCCATGTGCAGCTGGTGGTAAACGTCGAACCCCTGTTTGTCAGCGAAAGCCCGGAGCCCCGATGTCTGTGGTGCTGTAGATGCGCTGCCAATGGCCGGTGAGAAGCAGCAAGAGCTTGTGTTGCTGGCACTTTTGGTGTGGGAGCAATCGTCGGACGTTTGTGATTTTTGGGGATTTTTATTCACTGGGCGCCCAGGTTCAGCTGGTGGTAAACTTCTAAGCCCTGTTGGTCAGGGAAAGCCCGGAGGCCCGATGTCTGTGCTGCTGTAGATGCACTGCCAATGGCCGGTGAGGAGCAGCAAGAGCTTGACTGTCTGGCACTTTTCGTGTGGGAGCAATCGTCCGACGTTTGTGATTTTTCGGGGTTCTTTTCAGTGGGAGCCCAGGTGCAGCTGGTGGTAAATGTCGAAGCCCTGTTTGTCTGGGAAAGCCCAGAGCCCCGATGTCTGTGGTGCTGTAGATGCGCTGGGAATGGGAGGTGAGGAGCAGCAAGAGCTTGAGTTGCTGGCACTTTCGGTGTGGCAGGAATCGTCCGACATTTGTGATTTTTCGGGGTTTTTTTTCAGTGGGCGCCCAGGTGCAGCTGATGGTAAATGTCGAAGCCCTGTTGTTCAGGGAAAGCGCAGAACCCCGATGTCTGTGGTGCTGTAGATGCACTACCAAAGTCCGGTGAGTAGCAGCAGGAGCTTGAGTTGCTGGCACTTTCGGTGTGGGAGCAATCGTCCGACGTTCGTGATTTTTCGGGGTTTTATTTCACTGGGCGCCCAGGTGCAGCTGGTGGTAAACGTCGAAGCCCTGTTGGTCAGGGAAAGCCCAGAGCCCCGATGTCTGTGGTGCTGTAGATGCGCTGCCAATGGCCGGTGAGGAGCAGCAAGAGCTTGACTGTCTGGCACTTTGGGTGTGGGAGCAATCGTCGGACGTTTGTGATTTTTGGGGATTTTTATTCACTGGGCGCCCAGGTTCAGCTGGTGGTAAACGTCGAAGCCCTGTTGGTCAGGGAAAGCCCGGAGCCCCGATGTCTGTGGTGCTGTAGATGCACTGGGAATGGCCGGTGAGGAGCAGCAAGAGCTTGACTGGCTGGCACTTTTGGTGTGGGAGCAATTGTCCGACGTTTTTGATTTTTTAGGGTTTTTTTTTCAGTGGATAACCAGGTGCAGCTGGTGGTAAATGTCGAAGCCCTGTTGGTCAGGGAAAGCCCGGAGCCCCGATGTCTGTGGTGCTGTAGATGCGCTGGGAATGCCCGGTGAGGAGCAGCTAGAGGTTGACTGTCTGGCACTTTCGGTGTGGGAGCAATTGTCCGACGTTCGTGATTTTTCAAGGTTTTATTTCAGTTGGCGCCCAGGTGCAGCTGGTGGTAAACTTCGAAGCCCTGTTGGTCAGGGAAAGCCCGGAGCCCCGATGTCTGTGGTGCTGTAGATGCGCTGGGAATGGCTGGTGAGAAGCAGCATGAGCTTGACTGGCTGGCATTTAAGGTGTGGCAGGAATACTCTGATGTTCGTGATATTTCGTTTATTTTTTTTAGTGGGCGCCCATGTGCAGCGGGTGGTAAACGTCGAAGCCCTGTTGGTCAGGGAAAGCCCGGAGCCCCGATGTCTGTGGTGCTGTAGATGGGCTGCCAAATTCCGGTGAGGAGCAGCAAGAGCTTGACTGGCTGGCACTTTTGGTGTGGGAGCAATCGTCCGACGTTCGTGATTTTTCGGGGTTTTTTTTTCAGTGGGCACCCAGGTGCAGCTGGTGGTAAACGTTGAAGCCCTGTTGGTCAGGGAAAGCCCGGAGCCCCGATGTCTGTGGTGATGTAGATGCGCTGGGAATGGCCGGTGTTCAGCAGCTAGAGCTTGACAGGCTGGCACTTTTGGTGTGGGAGCAATCATCCGACGTTCGTGATTTTTCGGGGTTCTTTTCAGTGGGAGCCCAGGTTCAGCGAGTGGTAAACGTCGAAGGCCTGTTGGTCAGGGAAAGCCCGGAGCCCCGATGTCTGTGGTGCTGTAGATGCGCTGGGAATGGCCGGTGAGGAGCAGCAAGAGCTTGACTGGCTGGCACTTTTGGTGTGGGAGCAATCGTCCGACGTTCGTGATTTTTCGGGGTTTTTTTTCAGTGGGCGCCCAGGTGCAGCTGGTGGTAAATGTCGAAGGCCTGTTGGTCAGGGAAAGCCCGGAGCCACGATGTCTGTGGTGCTGTAGATGCGCTGGGAATGGCCGGTGAGGAGCAGCAAGAGCTTGACTGGCTGGCACTTTCGGTGTGGGAGCAATCGTCCGACGTTTGTGATTTTTGGGGATTTTTATTCACTGGGCGCCCAGGTTCAGCTGGTGGTAAACGTCGAAGCCCTGTTGGTCAGGGAAAGCCCAGAGCCCCGATGTCTGTGGTGCTGTAGATGCGCTGCCAATGGCCGGTGAGGAGCAGCAAGAGCTTGACTGGCTGGCACTTTCGGTGTGGGAGCAATCGTCCGACGTTTGTTATTTTTCGGGGTTTTATTTCAGTGGGCGCCCAGGTGCAGCTGGTGGTAAATGTCGAAGCCCTGTTGGTCAGGGAAAGCCCGGAGCCCCGATGTCTGTGGTGCTGAAGATGCGCTGGGAATGGGAGGTGAGCAGCAGCAAGAGCTTGAGTTGCTGGCACTTTTGGTGTGGGAGCAATCGTCCGACGTTTGTGATTTTTGGGGGTTTTATTTCAGTGGGCGCCCAGGTGCAGCTGGTGGTAAATGTCGAAGCCCTGTTGGTCAGGGAAAGCCCGGAGCCCTGATATCTGTGGTGCTGTAGATGCACTGCCAATGCCCGGTGAGGAGCAGGAAGAGCTTGACTGGCTGGCACTTTTGGTGTGGGAGCAATCGTCCGACGTTTGTGATTTTTCGGGGTTCTTTTCAGTGGGAGCCCAGGTGCAGCGGGTGGTAAACGTTGAAGACCTGTTGGTCAGGGAAAGCCCGGAGCCCCGATGTCTGTGGTGCTGTAGATGCGCCTCCAATGGCCGGTGAGGAGCAGCAAGAGCTTGACTGGCTGGCACTTTCGCTGTGGGAGCAATCGTCCGACGTTCGTGATTTTTCGGGGTTTTATTTCAGTGGGCACCCAGGTGCAGCTGGTGGTAAACGTCGAAGCCCTGTTGGTCAGGGAAAGGTCGGAGCCCCGATGTCTGTGGTGCTGTAGATGCGCTGGGAATGGCCGGTGAGGAGCAGCAAGAGCTTGACTGGCTGGCACTTTTGGTGTGGGAGCAATCGTCCGATGTTCGTGATTTTTCGGGGTTTTTTTTCAGTGGGAGCCGAAGTGCAGCTGGTGGTAAACGTCGAAGCCCTGTTGGTCAGGGAAAGCCCGGAGCCCCGATGTCTGTGGTGCTGTAGATGCACCTCTAATGGCTGGTGAGGAGCAGCCAGAGCTTGACAGGCTGGCACTTTCGGTGTGGGAGCAATCGTCGGACGTTTGTGATTTTTGGCGATTTTTATTCACTGGGCGCCCAGGTTCAGCTGGTGGTAAACGTCGAAGCCCTGTTCGTCAGGGAAAGCCCAGAGCCCCGATGTCTGTGGTGCTGTAGATGCGCTGCCAATGGCCGGTGAGGAGCAGCAAGAGCTTGTGTTGCTGGCACTTTCGGTGTGGGAGCAATCGTCCGACGTTCGTGATTTTTCGGGGTTTTACTTTCAGTGGGCGCCCAGGTTCAGCTGGTGGTAAATGTCGAAGCCCTGTTCATCAGGGAAAGCCCGGAGCCCCGATGTCTGTGGTGCTGTAGATGCGCTGGGAATGGCTGGTGAGAAGCAGCATGAGCTTGAGTTGCTGGCACTTTCGGTGTGGGAGCAATCGTCTGATGTTCGTGATATTTCGTTTATTTTTTTCAGTGGGCGCCCAGGTGCAGCTGGTGGTAAATGTCGAAGCCCTGTTGGTCAGGGAAAGGTCGGAGCCCCGATGTCTGTGGTGCTGTAGATGCGCTGGGAATGGCTGGTGAGGAGCAGCTAGAGCTTGACAGGCTGGCACTTTCGGTGTTGGAGCAATCGTCCGTCGTTTTTGATTTTTCAGGGTTTTTTTTCAGTGGGGGCCCAGGTTTAGCTGGTGGTAAACTTCTGAGCCCTGTTGGTCAGGGAAAGCCCGGAGCCCCGATGTCTGTGGTGCTGTAGATGCGCGGCCAATGGCCCATGAGGAGCAGCAAGAGCTTGTCTGGCTGGCACTTTCAGTGTGGGAGCAATCGTCCGACGTTCGTGATTTTTCGGGGTTTTACTTTCAGTGGGTGCCCAGGTTCAGCGAGTGGTAAACGTTGAAGCCCTGTTGGTCAGGGAAAGCCCGGAGCCCCGATGTCTGTGGTGCTGTAGATGCGCTGGGAATGGCCGGAGTTCAGCAGCTAGAGGTTGACTGTCTGGCACTTTCGGTGTGGGAGCAATCGTCCGACGTTTGTGATATTTGGGGATTTTTTTTCCAGTGGGCGCCCAGGTTCAGCTCGTAGTAAACGTCGAAGCCCTGTTGGTCAGGGAAAGCCCGGAGCCCCGATGTCTGTGGTGCTGTAGATGCGCTGGCAATGGCCGGTGAGGAGCAGCAAGAGCTTGAGTTGCTGGCACTTTCGGTGTGGGAGCAATCGTCCAATGTTCGTGATTTTTCTTTTATTTTTCTCAGTGGGCAACCAGGTTCAGCTTGTGGTAAACATCGAAGCCCTGTTGGTCAAAGAAAGCGCAGAACCCCGACGTCTGTGGTGCTGTAGATGCACTGCCAAAGTCCGGTGAGTAGCAGCAAGAGCTTGAGTTGCTGGCACTTTCGGTGTGGGAGGAATCGTCCAACGTTTGTTATTCTTCGGGGTTTTATTTCAGTGGGCACCCAGGTTCAGCGAGTGGTAAATGTCGAAGCCCTGTTGGTCAGGGAAAGCCCGGAGCCCCGATGTCTGTGGTGCTGTAGATGCGCTGCCAATGGCCGGGGAGGAGCAGCAAGAGCTTGACAGGCTGGCACTTTCGGTGTGGGAGTAATCGTCCGACGTTCGTGATTTTTCGGGGGTTCTTTTCAGTGGGAGCCCAGGTTCAGCTGGTGGTAAACGTCGAAGCCGTGTTCGTCAGGGAAAGTCCAGAGCCCTGATGTCTGTGGTGCTGTAGATGCACTGCCAAAGTCCGGTGAGTAGCAGCAAGAGCTTGACAGGCTGGCATTTAAGGTGTGGCAGGAATCGTCCGACATTTGTGATTTTTCGGGGTTTTTTTTCAGTGGGCGCCCAGGTGCAGCTGGTGGTAAACGTCGAATCCCTGTTCGTCAGGGAAAGCCCAGAGCCCCGATGTCTGTGGTGCTGTAGATGCGCTGCCAATGGCCGGTGAGGAACAGCAAGAGTTTGTGTTGCTGGCACTTTCAGTGTGGGACCAATCGTCCGACGTTTGTTATTTTTCGTTTATTTTTTTAAGTGGGTGCCCAGGTGCAGCTGGTGGTAAACGTCGAAGCCCTGTTGGTCAGGGAAAGCCCGGAGCCCCGATGTCTGTGGTGCTGTAGATGCGCTGGGAATGGCCGGTGAGGAGCAGCAAGAGCTTGACTGGCTGGCACTTTGGGTGTGGGAGCAATCGTCCGATGTTCGTGATTTTTCGGGGTTTTTTTTCAGTGGGAGCCCAGGTGCAGCTGGTGGTAAACGTCGAAGCCCTGTTGGTCAGGGAAAGCCCGGAGCCCCGATGTCTGTGGTGCTGTAGATGTGCCTCCAATGGCCGGTAAGGAGCAGCAAGAGCTTGACTGGCTGGCACTTTCGGTGTGGGAGCAATCGTCGGACGTTTGTGATTTTTGGGGATTTTTATTCACTGGGCGCCCAGGTTCAGCTGGTGGTAAACGTCGAAGCCCTGTTGGTCAGGGAAAGCGCAGAGCCCCGATGTCTGTGGTGCTGTAGATGCGCTGCCAATGGCTGGTGAGGAGCAGCAAGAGCTTGACTGGCTGGCACTTTGGGTGTGGGAGCAATCGTCCGATGTTCGTGATTTTTCGGGGTTTTTTTTCAGTGGGAGCCCAGGTGCAGCTGGTGGTAAACGTCGAAGCCCTGTTGGTCAGGGAAAGCCCGGAGCCCCGATGTCTGTGGTGCTGTAGATGCGCTGCCAATGGCCGGTGAGGAGCAGCAAGAGCTTGACAGGCTGGCATTTAAGGTGTGGCAGGAATCGTCCGACGTTTGTGATTTTTGGGGTTTTTTTTTCAGGGGGCACCCAGGTGCAGCTGGTGGTAAACGTCGAAGCCCGGTTCGTCAGGGAAAGCGCAGAACCCCAATGTCTGTTGTGCTGTAGATGCGCTGCCAAAGTCTGGTGAGTAGCAGCAAGAGCTTGAGTTGCTGGCACTTTCGGTGTGGGAGCAATCGTCCGATGTTCATGATTTTTCGGGTTTTTTTTCAGTGGGAGCCCAGGTGCAGCTGGTGGTAAATGTCGAAGCCCTGTTGGTCAGGGAAAGCCCGGAGCCCCGATGTCTGTGGTGCTGTAGATGTGCCTCCAATGGCCGGTAAGGAGCAGCAAGAGCTTGACTGGCTGGCACTTTGGGTGTGGGAGCAATCGTCGGACGTTTGTGATTTTTGGGGATTTTTATTCACTGGGCGCCCAGGTTCAGCTGGTGGTAAACGTCGAAGCCCTGTTGGTCAGGGAAAGCCCGGAGCCCCGATGTCTGTGGTGCTGTAGATGCGCTGGGAATGGGAGGTGAGTCGCAGCAAGAGCTTGACTGGCTGGCACTTTCGGTGTGGGAGGAATCGTCCGACGTTCGTGATTTTTCGGGGTTTTATTTCAGTGGGCGCCCAGGTGCAGCTGGTGGTAAATGTCGAAGCCCTGTTGGTCAGGGAATGCCCGGAGCCCCGATGTCTGTGGTGCTGTAGATGCGCCTCCAATGGCTGGTGAGGAGCAGCAAGAGCTTGACTGGCTGGCACTTTTGTTGTGGGAGCAATCGTCCGACGTTCATGATTTTTCGGGGTTTTATTTCAGTGGGCGCCCAGCTGCAGCGGGTGGTAAACGTCGAAGCCCTGTTGGTCAGGGAAAGCCCGGAGCCCCGATGTCTGTGGTGCTGTAGATGCGCTGGGAATTGCTGGTGAGAAGCAGCATGAGCTTGACTGGCTGGCACTTTCGGTGTGGGAGCACTCGTCTGATGTTCGTGATATTTCGTTTATTTTTTCCAGTGGGCGCCCAGGTGCAGCTGGTGGTAAACGTCGAAGCCCTGTTCGTCAGGGAAAGCCCGGAGCCCCGATGTCTGTGGTGTTGTAGATGCACTGGCAATGGCCGGTGAGCAGCAGCAAGAGCTTGACTGTCTGGCACTTTTGGTGTGGGAGCAATCGTCCGACGTTCGTCATTTTTCAGGGTTTATTTTCACTGGGCAACCAGGTGCAGCTGGTGGTAAATATCAAAGGCCTGTTGGTCAGGGAAAGCCCGGAGCCACGATGTCTGTGGTGCTGTAGATGCACTGCCAAAGTCCGGTGAGGAACAGCAAGAGCTTGAGTTGCTGGCACTTTCTGTGGGGGAGGAATCGTCCGACGTTCGTGATTTTTCGGGATTTTATTTCAGTGGGCGCCCAGGTGCAGCTGGTGGTAAACGTCGAAGCCCTGTTGGTCAGGGAAAGCTCGGAGCCCCGATGTCTGTGGTGCTGTAGATGCGCTGCCAATGGCCGGGGAGGAGCAGCAAGAGCTTGACTGGCTGGCACTTTTGCTGTGGGAGCAATCGTCCGACGTTCGTGATTTTTCTTTTATTTTTTTCAGCGGGCGCCCAGGTTCAGCTGGTGGTAAACGTCGAAGCCCTGTTGGTCAGGGAAAGCGCAGAACCCCGATGTCTGTGGTGCTGTAGATGCACTGCCAAACTCCGGTGAGGAGCAGCAAGAGTTTGAGTTGCTGGCACTTTTGGTGTGGGAGCAATCGTCCGATGTTCGTGATTTTTCGAGGTTTTATTTCAGTGGGCGCCCAGGTGCAGCTGGTGGTAAACGTCGAAGCCCTGTTTGTCAGGGAAAGCGCAGAGCCCCGATGTCTGTGGTGCTGTAGATGCGCTGGGAATGGGAGGTGAGGAGCAGCAAGAGCTTGAGTTGCTGGCACTTTTGGTGTGAGAGCAATCATCCGACATTCGTGATTTTTCGGGGTTTTATTTCAGTGGGAGCCCAGGTGCAGCTGGTGGTAAACGTCGAAGCCCTGTTGGTCAGGGAATGCCTGGAGCCCCGATCTCTGTGGTGCTGTAGATGCGCTGGCAATGGCTGGTGAGGAGCAGCAAGAGCTTGACTGTCTGGCACGTTGGGTGTGGGAGCAATCGTCGGACGTTTGTGATTTTTGGGGATTTTTATTCACTGGGCGCCCAGGTTCAGCTTGTGGTAAACGTCGAAGCCCTGTTGGTCAGGGAAAGCCCGGAGCCCCGATGTCTGTGGTGCTGTAGATGCGCTGGCAATGGCCGGTGAGGAGCAGCCAGAGCTTGAGTTGCTGGCACTTTTGGTGTGGGAGCAATCGTCCGACGTTCGTGATTTTTCGGGGTTTTACTTTCAGTGGGCGCCCAGGTTCAGCTGGTGGTAAACGTCGAAGCCCTGTTCGTCAGGGAAAGCCCGGAGCCCCGATGTCTGTGGTGCTGTAGATGCGCTGGGAATGGGAGGTGAGGAGCAGCATGAGCTTGACTGGCTGGCACTTTCTGTGTGGGTGCAATCGTCCGACGTTCGTGATTTTTCGGGGTTTTATTTCAGTGGGCGCCCAGGTGCAGCTGGTGGTAAATGTTGAAGCCCTGTTGGTCAGGGAAAGCCCGGAGCCCCGATGTCTGTGGTGCTGTAGATGCGCTGGGAATGGCTGGTGAGGAGCAGCAAGAGCTTGACTGTCTGGCACGTTGGGTGTGGGAGCAATCGTCGGACGTTTGTGATTTTTGGGGATTTTTATTCACTGGGCGCCCAGGTTCAGCTGGTGGTAAACGTCGAAGCCCTCTTGGTCAGGGAAAGCTCGGAGCCCCGATATCTGTGGTGCTGTAGATGCGCTGCCAATGGCCGGGGAGGAGCAGCAAGAGCTTGACTGGCTGGCACTTTTGGTGTGGGAGCAATCGTCCGATGTTCGTGATTTTTCGGGGGTTCTTTTCAGTGGGAGCCCAGGTGCAGCGGGTGGTAAACGTCGAAGCCCTGTTCGTCAGGGAAAGTCCAGAGCCCTGATGTCTGTGGTGCTGTAGATGCGCTGGGAATGGCCGGTGAGGAGCAGAAGAGCTTGACTGGCTGGCACTTTTGGTGTGGGAGCAATTGTCCGACGTTTTTGATTTTTTAGGGTTTTTTTTTCAGTGGATAACCAGGTGCAGCTGGTGGTAAATGTCGAAGCCCTGTTGGTCAGGGAAAGCCCGGAGCCCCGATGTCTGTGGTGCTGTAGATGCGCTGGGAATGCCCGGTGAGGAGCAGCTAGAGGTTGACTGTCTGGCACTTTCGGTGTGGGAGCAATTGTCCGACGTTCGTGATTTTTCGGGGTTTTATTTCAGTTGGCGCCCAGGTGCAGCTGGTGGTAAACTTCGAAGCCCTGTTGGTCAGGGAAAGCCCGGAGCCCCGATGTCTGTGGTGCTGTAGATGCGCTGGGAATGGCTGGTGAGAAGCAGCATGAGCTTGACTGGCTGGCATTTAAGGTGTGGCAGGAATACTCTGATGTTCGTGATATTTCGTTTATTTTTTTTAGTGGGCGCCCATGTGCAGCGGGTGGTAAACGTCGAAGCCCTGTTGGTCAGGGAAAGCCCGGAGCCCCGATGTCTGTGGTGCTGTAGATGGGCTGCCAAATTCCGGTGAGGAGCAGCAAGAGCTTGACTGGCTGGCACTTTTGGTGTGGGAGCAATCGTCCGACGTTCGTGATTTTTCATTTATTTTTTTCAGTGGGCGCCCAGGTGCAGCTGGTGGTAAACGTCGAAGCCCTGTTGTTCAGGGAAAGCGGAGAACCCCGATGTCTGTGGTGCTGTAGATGCACTGCCAAAGTCCGGTGAGTAGCAGCAAGAGCTTGAGTTGCTGGCACTTTCGGTGTGGGAGCAATTGTCCGACGTTTGTGATTTTTCGGGGTTTTATTTCAGTGGGCGCCCAGGTGCAGCGGGTGGTAAACGTCGAAGCCCTGTTGGTCAGGGAAAGCGTAGAGCCCCGATGTCTGTGGTGCTGTAGATGCGCTGGGAATGGCCGGTGAGGAGCAGCAAGAGCTTGACTGGCTGGCACTTTTGGTGTGGGAGCAATCGTCCGACGTTTGTGATTATTCGGGGTTTTTTTTCAGTGGGAGCCCAGGTGCAGCTGGTGGTAACAGTCAAAGCCCTGTTGGTCAGGGAAAGCCCGGAGCCCCGATGTCTGTGGCGCTGTAGATGCGCTGCCCATGGCCGCTGAGGAGCAGCAAGAGCTTGTGTTGCTGGCACTTTTGGTGTGGGAGCAATTGTCCGACGTTCGTGATTTTTCGGGGTTCTTTTCAGTGGGCGCCCAGGTTCAGCTGGTGGTAAACGTCGAAGCCCTGATCGTCAGGGAAAGTCCAGAGCCCTGATGTCTGTGGTGCTGTAGATGCGCTGGCAATGGCCGGTGAGGAGCAGCAAGAGCTTGACTGGCTGGCACTTTTGGTGTGGGAGCAATCGTCCGACGTTTGTGATTTTTCGGGGTTTTTTTTCAGTGGGCGCCCATGTGCACCTGGTGGTAAACGTCGAACCCCTGTTTGTCAGCGAAAGCCCGGAGCCCCGATGTCTGTGGTGCTGTAGATGCGCTGCCAATGGCCGGTGAGGAGCAGCAAGAGCTTGTGTTGCTGGCACTTTTGGTGTGGGAGCAATCGTCGGACGTTTGTGATTTTTGGGGATTTTTATTCACTGGGCGCCCAGGTTCAGCTGGTGGTAAACTTCTAAGCCCTGTTGGTCAGGGAAAGCCCGGAGGCCCGATGTCTGTGGTGCTGTAGATGCACTGCCAATGGCCGGTGAGGAGCAGCAAGAGCTTGACTGTCTGGCACTTTTCGTGTGGGAGCAATCGTCCGACGTTTGTGATTTTTCGGGGTTCTTTTCAGTGGGAGCCCAGGTGCAGCTGGTGGTAAATGTCGAAGCCCTGTTTGTCTGGGAAAGCCCAGAGCCCCGATGTCTGTGGTGCTGTAGATGCGCTGGGAATGGGAGGTGAGGAGCAGCAAGAGCTTGAGTTGCTGGCACTTTCGGTGTGGCAGGAATCGTCCGACATTTGTGATTTTTCGGGGTTTTTTTTCAGTGGGCGCCCAGGTGCAGCTGATGGTAAATGTCGAAGCCCTGTTGTTCAGGGAAAGCGCAGAACCCCGATGTCTGTGGTGCTGTAGATGCACTACCAAAGTCCGGTGAGTAGCAGCAGGAGCTTGAGTTGCTGGCACTTTCGGTGTGGGAGCAATCGTCCGACTGTCGTGATTTTTCGGGGTTTTACTTTCAATGGGCGCCCAGGTTGAGCTGGTGGTAAACGTCGAAGCCCTGTTGGTCAGGGAAAGCCCAGAGCCCCGATGTCTGTGGTGCTGTAGATGCGCTGCCAATGGCCGGTGAGGAGCAGCAAGAGCTTGACTGTCTGGCACTTTGGGTGTGGGAGCAATCGTCGGACGTTTGTGATTTTTGGGGATTTTTATTCACTGGGCGCCCAGGTTCAGCTGGTGGTAAACGTCGAAGCCCTGTTGGTCAGGGAAAGCCCGGAGCCCCGATGTCTGTGGTGCTGTAGATGCACTGGGAATGGCCGGTGAGGAGCAGCAAGAGCTTGACTGGCTGGCACTTTCGGTGTGGGAGCAATCGTCCGATGTTCGTGATTTTTCGTTTAGTTTTTTCAGTGGGCGCCCAGGTGCAGCTGGTGGTAAACGTCGAAGCCCTGTTGGTCAGGGAAAGCCCGGAGCCCCGATGTCTGTGGTGCTGTAGATACGCTGCCAATGGCCGGTGAGTAGCAGCAAGAGCTTGAGTTGCTGGCACTTTCGGTGTGAGATCAATCATCCGACGTTTTTGATTTTTCAGGGTTTTTTTTCAGTGGGCAATCAGGTTCAGCTGGTGGTAAACGTCGAAGCCCTGTTGGTCAGGGAAAGCCCGGAGCCCCGATGTCTGTGGTGCTGTAGATGGGCTGGGAATGGCCGGTGAGGAGCAGCAAGAGCTTGACTGGCTGGCACTTTTGCTATGGGAACAATCGTCCGATGTTCGTGATTTTTCTTTTATTTTTCTCAGCGGGTGCCCAGGTTCAGCTGGTGGTAAACGTCGAAGCCCTGTTGGTCAAAGAAAGCGCAGAACCCCGATGTCTGTGGTGCTGTAGATGCACTGCCAAAGTCTGGTGAGTAGCAGCAAGAGCTTGAGTTGCTGGCACTTTCGGTGTGGGAGGAATCGTCCGACGTTCGTGATTTTTCGGGATTTTTTTTCAGTGGGCGCCCAGGTGCAGCTGGTGGTAAACTTCGAAGCCCTGTTGGTCAGGGAAAGCCCGGAGCCCCGATGTCTGTCGTGCTGTAGATGGGCTGGCAATGGCCGGTGAGCAGCAGCAAGAGCTTGACTGTCTGGCACTTTTGGTGTGAGAGCAATCGTCCGACGTTCGTGATTTTTCGGTGTTCTTTTCAGTGGGAGCCCAGGTGCAGCGAGTGGTAAACGTCGAAGCCCTGTTCGTCAGGGAATGCCCGGAGCCCCGATGTCTGTGGTGCTGTAGATGCACTGCCACTGTCCGGTGAGGAGCAGCATGAGCTTGACTGGCTGGCACTTTTGGTGTGGGAGCAATCGTCCGACGTTCGTCATTTTTCAGGGTTTATTTTCACTGGGAAACCAGGTGCAGCTGGTGGTAAATATCAAAGGCCTGTTGGTCAGGGAAAGCCCGGAGCCACGATGTCTGTGGTGCTGTAGATGCACTGCCAAAGTCCGGTGAGGAACAGCAAGAGCTTGAGTTGCTGGCACTTTCTGTGGGGGAGGAATCGTCCGACGTTTGTGATTTTTCGGGGTTTTATTTCAGTGGGCGCCCAGGTGCAGCTGGTGGTAAACGTCGAAGCCCTGTTGGTCAGGGAAAGCCCGGAGCCCCGATGTCTGTGGTGCTGTAGATGCGCTGCCAGTGGCCGGGGAGGAGCAGCAAGAGCTTGACTGGCTGGCACTTTTGCTGTTGGAGCAATCGTCCGACGTTCGTGATTTTTCTTTTATTTTTTTCAGCGGGCGCCCAGGTTCAGCTGGTGGTAAACGTCGAAGCCCTGTTGGTCAGGGAAAGCGCAGAACCCCGATGTCTGTGGTGCTGTAGATGCACTGCCAAACTCCGGTGAGGAGCAGCAAGAGTTTGAGTTGCTGGCACTTTTGGTGTGGGAGCAATCGTCCGACGTTCGTGATTTTTCGGGGTTTTATTTCAGTGGGAGCCCAGGTGCAGCTGGTGGTAAACGTCGAAGCCCTGTTGGTCAGGGAATGCCTGGAGCCCCGATCTCTGTGGTGCTGTAGATGCGCTGGCAATGGCTGGTGAGGAGCAGCAAGAGCTTGACTGTCTGGCACGTTGGGTGTGGGAGCAATCGTCGGACGTTTGTGATTTTTGGGGATTTTTATTCACTGGGCGCCCAGGTTCAGCTGGTGGTAAACGTCGAAGCCCTGTTGGTCAGGGAAAGCCCGGAGCCCCGATGTCTGTGGTGCTGTAGATGCGCTGGCAATGGCCGGTGAGGAGCAGCCAGAGCTTGAGTTGCTGGCACTTTTGGTGTGGGAGCAATCGTCCGACGTTCGTGATTTTTCGGGGTTTTACTTTCAGTGGGCGCCCAGGTTCAGCTGGTGGTAAACGTCGAAGCCCTGTTCGTCAGGGAAAGTCCAGAGCCCTGATGTCTGTGGTGCTGTAGATGCGCTGGGAATGGCCGGTGAGGAGCAGCAAGAGCTTGACTGGCTGGCACTTTTGGTGTGGGAGCAATTGTCCGACGTTTTTGATTTTTTAGGGTTTTTTTTTCAGTGGATAACCAGGTGCAGCTGGTGGTAAATGTCGAAGCCCTGTTGGTCAGGGAAAGCCCGGAGCCCCGATGTCTGTGGTGCTGTAGATGCGCTGGGAATGCCCGGTGAGGAGCAGCTAGAGGTTGACTGTCTGGCACTTTCGGTGTGGGAGCAATTGTCCGACGTTCGTGATTTTTCAAGGTTTTATTTCAGTTGGCGCCCAGGTGCAGCTGGTGGTAAACTTCGAAGCCCTGTTGGTCAGGGAAAGCCCGGAGCCCCGATGTCTGTGGTGCTGTAGATGCGCTGGGAATGGCTGGTGAGAAGCAGCATGAGCTTGACTGGCTGGCATTTAAGGTGTGGCAGGAATACTCTGATGTTCGTGATATTTCGTTTATTTTTTTTAGTGGGCGCCCATGTGCAGCGGGTGGTAAACGTCGAAGCCCTGTTGGTCAGGGAAAGCCCGGAGCCCCGATGTCTGTGGTGCTGTAGATGGGCTGCCAAATTCCGGTGAGGAGCAGCAAGAGCTTGACTGGCTGGCACTTTTGGTGTGGGAGCAATCGTCCGACGTTCGTGATTTTTCGGGGTTTTTTTTTCAGTGGGCACCCAGGTGCAGCTGGTGGTAAACGTTGAAGCCCTGTTGGTCAGGGAAAGCCCGGAGCCCCGATGTCTGTGGTGATGTAGATGCGCTGGGAATGGCCGGTGTTCAGCAGCTAGAGCTTGACAGGCTGGCACTTTTGGTGTGGGAGCAATCATCCGACGTTCGTGATTTTTCGGGGTTCTTTTCAGTGGGAGCCCAGGTTCAGCGAGTGGTAAACGTCGAAGGCCTGTTGGTCAGGGAAAGCCCGGAGCCCCGATGTCTGTGGTGCTGTAGATGCGCTGGGAATGGCCGGTGAGGAGCAGCAAGAGCTTGACTGGCTGGCACTTTTGGTGTGGGAGCAATCGTCCGACGTTCGTGATTTTTCGGGGTTTTTTTTCAGTGGGCGCCCAGGTGCAGCTGGTGGTAAATGTCGAAGGCCTGTTGGTCAGGGAAAGCCCGGAGCCACGATGTCTGTGGTGCTGTAGATGCGCTGGGAATGGCCGGTGAGGAGCAGCAAGAGCTTGACTGGCTGGCACTTTCGGTGTGGGAGCAATCGTCCGACGTTTGTGATTTTTGGGGATTTTTATTCACTGGGCGCCCAGGTTCAGCTGGTGGTAAACGTCGAAGCCCTGTTGGTCAGGGAAAGCCCAGAGCCCCGATGTCTGTGGTGCTGTAGATGCGCTGCCAATGGCCGGTGAGGAGCAGCAAGAGCTTGACTGGCTGGCACTTTCGGTGTGGGAGCAATCGTCCGACGTTTGTTATTTTTCGGGGTTTTATTTCAGTGGGCGCCCAGGTGCAGCTGGTGGTAAATGTCGAAGCCCTGTTGGTCAGGGAAAGCCCGGAGCCCCGATGTCTGTGGTGCTGAAGATGCGCTGGGAATGGGAGGTGAGCAGCAGCAAGAGCTTGAGTTGCTGGCACTTTTGGTGTGGGAGCAATCGTCCGACGTTTGTGATTTTTGGGGGTTTTATTTCAGTGGGCGCCCAGGTGCAGCTGGTGGTAAATGTCGAAGCCCTGTTGGTCAGGGAAAGCCCGGAGCCCTGATATCTGTGGTGCTGTAGATGCACTGCCAATGCCCGGTGAGGAGCAGGAAGAGCTTGACTGGCTGGCACTTTTGGTGTGGGAGCAATCGTCCGACGTTTGTGATTTTTCGGGGTTCTTTTCAGTGGGAGCCCAGGTGCAGCGGGTGGTAAACGTTGAAGACCTGTTGGTCAGGGAAAGCCCGGAGCCCCGATGTCTGTGGTGCTGTAGATGCGCCTCCAATGGCCGGTGAGGAGCAGCAAGAGCTTGACTGGCTGGCACTTTCGCTGTGGGAGCAATCGTCCGACGTTCGTGATTTTTCGGGGTTTTATTTCAGTGGGCACCCAGGTGCAGCTGGTGGTAAACGTCGAAGCCCTGTTGGTCAGGGAAAGGTCGGAGCCCCGATGTCTGTGGTGCTGTAGATGCGCTGGGAATGGCCGGTGAGGAGCAGCAAGAGCTTGACTGGCTGGCACTTTTGGTGTGGGAGCAATCGTCCGATGTTCGTGATTTTTCGGGGTTTTTTTTCAGTGGGAGCCGAAGTGCAGCTGGTGGTAAACGTCGAAGGCCTGTTGGTCAGGGAAAGCCCGGAGCCCCGATGTCTGTGGTGCTGTAGATGCACCTCTAATGGCTGGTGAGGAGCAGCCAGAGCTTGACAGGCTGGCACTTTCGGTGTGGGAGCAATCGTCGGACGTTTGTGATTTTTGGCGATTTTTATTCACTGGGCGCCCAGGTTCAGCTGGTGGTAAACGTCGAAGCCCTGTTCGTCAGGGAAAGCCCAGAGCCCCGATGTCTGTGGTGCTGTAGATGCGCTGCCAATGGCCGGTGAGGAGCAGCAAGAGCTTGTGTTGCTGGCACTTTCGGTGTGGGAGCAATCGTCTGATGTTCGTGATATTTCGTTTATTTTTTTCAGTGGGCGCCCAGGTGCAGCTGGTGGTAAATGTCGAAGCCCTGTTGGTCAGGGAAAGGTCGGAGCCCCGATGTCTGTGGTGCTGTAGATGCGCTGGGAATGGCTGGTGAGGAGCAGCTAGAGCTTGACAGGCTGGCACTTTCGGTGTTGGAGCAATCGTCCGTCGTTTTTGATTTTTCAGGGTTTTTTTTCAGTGGGGGCCCAGGTTCAGCTGGTGGTAAACTTCTGAGCCCTGTTGGTCAGGGAAAGCCCGGAGCCCCGATGTCTGTGGTGCTGTAGATGCGCGGCCAATGGCCCATGAGGAGCAGCAAGAGCTTGTCTGGCTGGCACTTTCAGTGTGGGAGCAATCGTCCGACGTTCGTGATTTTTCGGGGTTTTACTTTCAGTGGGTGCCCAGGTTCAGCGAGTGGTAAACGTTGAAGCCCTGTTGGTCAGGGAAAGCCCGGAGCCCCGATGTCTGTGGTGCTGTAGATGCGCTGCCAATGGCTGGTGAGGAGCAGCAAGAGCTTGACTGGCTGGCACTTTCGGTGTGGGAGCAATCGTCCGACGTTTGTGATTTTTCGTTTATTTTTTTCAGTGGGCGCCCAGGTGCAGCTGGTGGTAAACGTCGAAGCCCTGTTGGTCAGGGAAAGCCCGGAGCCCCGATGTCTGTGGTGCTGTAGATGCGCTGGGAATGGCCGGAGTTCAGCAGCTAGAGGTTGACTGTCTGGCACTTTCGGTGTGGGAGCAATCGTCCGACGTTTGTGATATTTGGGGATTTTTTTTCCAGTGGGCGCCCAGGTTCAGCTCGTAGTAAACGTCGAAGCCCTGTTGGTCAGGGAAAGCCCGGAGCCCCGATGTCTGTGGTGCTGTAGATGCGCTGGCAATGGCCGGTGAGGAGCAGCAAGAGCTTGAGTTGCTGGCACTTTCGGTGTGGGAGCAATCGTCCAATGTTCGTGATTTTTCTTTTATTTTTCTCAGTGGGCAACCAGGTTCAGCTTGTGGTAAACATCGAAGCCCTGTTGGTCAAAGAAAGCGCAGAACCCCGACGTCTGTGGTGCTGTAGATGCACTGCCAAAGTCCGGTGAGTAGCAGCAAGAGCTTGAGTTGCTGGCACTTTCGGTGTGGGAGGAATCGTCCAACGTTTGTTATTCTTCGGGGTTTTATTTCAGTGGGCACCCAGGTTCAGCGAGTGGTAAATGTCGAAGCCCTGTTGGTCAGGGAAAGCCCGGAGCCCTGATGTCTGTGGTGCTGTAGATGCGCTGCCAAAGGCCGGGGAGGAGCAGCAAGAGCTTGACAGGCTGGCACTTTCGGTGTGGGAGTAATCGTCCGACGTTCGTGATTTTTCGGGGGTTCTTTTCAGTGGGAGCCCAGGTTCAGCTGGTGGTAAACGTCGAAGCCGTGTTCGTCAGGGAAAGTCCAGAGCCCTGATGTCTGTGGTGCTGTAGATGCACTGCCAAAGTCCGGTGAGTAGCAGCAAGAGCTTGACAGGCTGGCATTTAAGGTGTGGCAGGAATCGTCCGACATTTGTGATTTTTCGGGGTTTTTTTTCAGTGGGCGCCCAGGTGCAGCTGGTGGTAAACGTCGAAGCCCTGTTCGTCAGGGAAAGCCCAGAGCCCCGATGTCTGTGGTGCTGTAGATGCGCTGCCAATGGCCGGTGAGGAACAGCAAGAGTTTGTGTTGCTGGCACTTTCAGTGTGGGACCAATCGTCCGACGTTTGTTATTTTTCGTTTATTTTTTTAAGTGGGTGCCCAGGTGCAGCTGGTGGTAAACGTCGAAGCCCTGTTGGTCAGGGAAAGCCCGGAGCCCCGATGTCTGTGGTGCTGTAGATGCGCTGGGAATGGCCGGTGAGGAGCAGCAAGAGCTTCACTGGCTGGCACTTTGGGTGTGGGAGCAATCGTCCGATGTTCGTGATTTTTCGGGGTTTTTTTTCAGTGGGAGCCCAGGTGCAGCTGGTGGTAAACGTCGAAGCCCTGTTGGTCAGGGAAAGCCCGGAGCCCCGATGTCTGTGGTGCTGTAGATGTGCCTCCAATGGCCGGTAAGGAGCAGCAAGAGCTTGACTGGCTGGCACTTTCGGTGTGGGAGCAATCGTCGGACGTTTGTGATTTTTGGGGATTTTTATTCACTGGGCGCCCAGGTTCAGCTGGTGGTAAACGTCGAAGCCCTGTTGGTCAGGGAAAGCGCAGAGCCCCGATGTCTGTGGTGCTGTAGATGCGCTGCCAATGGCCGGTGAGGAGCAGCAAGAGCTTGACTGGCTGGCACTTTCGCTGTGGGAATAATCGTCCGACGTTCGTGATTTTTCGGGGTTTTACTTTCAGTGGGCGCCCAGGTTCAGCTGGTGGTAAACGTTGAAGCCCTGTTGGTCAGGGAAAGCCCGGAGCCCCGATGTCTGTGGTGCTGTAGATGCGCTGCCAATGGCTGGTGAGGAGCAGCAAGAGCTTGACTGGCTGGCACTTTGGGTGTGGGAGCAATCGTCCGATGTTCGTGATTTTTCGGGGTTTTTTTTCAGTGGGAGCCCAGGTGCAGCTGGTGGTAAACGTCGAAGCCCTGTTGGTCAGGGAAAGCCCGGAGCCCCGATGTCTGTGGTGCTGTAGATGCGCTGCCAATGGCCGGTGAGGAGCAGCAAGAGCTTGACAGGCTGGCATTTAAGGTGTGGCAGGAATCGTCCGACGTTTGTGATTTTTGGGGTTTTTTTTTCAGGGGGCACCCAGGTGCAGCTGGTGGTAAACGTCGAAGCCCGGTTCGTCAGGGAAAGCGCAGAACCCCAATGTCTGTTGTGCTGTAGATGCGCTGCCAAAGTCTGGTGAGTAGCAGCAAGAGCTTGAGTTGCTGCCACTTTCGGTGTGGGAGCAATCGTCCGATGTTCATGATTTTTCGGGTTTTTTTTCAGTGGGAGCCCAGGTGCAGCTGGTGGTAAATGTCGAAGCCCTGTTGGTCAGGGAAAGCCCGGAGCCCCGATGTCTGTGGTGCTGTAGATGTGCCTCCAATGGCCGGTAAGGAGCAGCAAGAGCTTGACTGGCTGGCACTTTCGGTGTGGGAGCAATCGTCGGACGTTTGTGATTTTTGGGGATTTTTATTCACTGGGCGCCCAGGTTCAGCTGGTGGTAAACGTCGAAGCCCTGTTGGTCAGGGAAAGCCCGGAGCCCCGATGTCTGTGGTGCTGTAGATGCGCTGGGAATGGGAGGTGAGTCGCAGCAAGAGCTTGACTGGCTGGCACTTTCGGTGTGGGAGGAATCGTCCGACGTTCGTGATTTTTCGGGGTTTTATTTCAGTGGGCGCCCAGGTGCAGCTGGTGGTAAATGTCGAAGCCCTGTTGGTCAGGGAATGCCCGGAGCCCCGATGTCTGTGGTGCTGTAGATGCGCCTCCAATGGCTGGTGAGGAGCAGCAAGAGCTTGACTGGCTGGCACTTTTGTTGTGGGAGCAATCGTCCGACGTTCATGATTTTTCGGGGTTTTATTTCAGTGGGCGCCCAGCTGCAGCGGGTGGTAAACGTCGAAGCCCTGTTGGTCAGGGAAAGCCCGGAGCCCCGATGTCTGTGGTGCTGTAGATGCGCTGGGAATTGCTGGTGAGAAGCAGCATGAGCTTGACTGGCTGGCACTTTCGGTGTGGGAGCACTCGTCTGATGTTCGTGATATTTCGTTTATTTTTTCCAGTGGGCTCCCAGGTGCAGCTGGTGGTAAATGTCGAAGCCCTGTTCGTCAGGGAAAGCCCGGAGCCCCGATGTCTGTCGTGCTGTAGATGGGCTAGCAATGGCCGGTGAGCAGCAGCAAGAGCTTGACTGTCTGGCACTTTTGGTGTGAGAGCAATCGTCCGACGTTCGTGATTTTTCGGTGTTCTTTTCAGTGGGAGCCCAGGTGCAGCGAGTGGTAAACGTCGAAGCCCTGTTCGTCAGGGAATGCCCGGAGCCCCGATGTCTGTCGTGTTGTAGATGCACTGCCACTGTCCGGTGAGGAGCAGCATGAGCTTGACTGGCTGGCACTTTTGGTGTGGGAGCAATCGTCCGACGTTCGTCATTTTTCAGGGTTTATTTTCACTGGGCAACCAGGTGCAGCTGGTGGTAAATATCAAAGGCCTGTTGGTCAGGGAAAGCCCGGAGCCACGATGTCTGTGGTGCTGTAGATGCACTGCCAAAGTCCGGTGAGGAACAGCAAGAGCTTGAGTTGCTGGCACTTTCTGTGGGGGAGGAATCGTCCGACGTTCGTGATTTTTCGGGGTTTTATTTCAGTGGGCGCCCAGGTGCAGCTGGTGGTAAACGTCGAAGCCCTGTTGGTCAGGGAAAGCTCGGAGCCCCGATGTCTGTGGTGCTGTAGATGCGCTGCCAATGGCCGGGGAGGAGCAGCAAGAGCTTGACTGGCTGGCACTTTTGCTGTGGGAGCAATCGTCCGACGTTCGTGATTTTTCTTTTATTTTTTTCAGCGGGCGCCCAGGTTCAGCTGGTGGTAAACGTCGAAGCCCTGTTGGTCAGGGAAAGCGCAGAACCCCGATGTCTGTGGTGCTGTAGATGCACTGCCAAACTCCGGTGAGGAGCAGCAAGAGTTTGAGTTGCTGGCACTTTTGGTGTGGGAGCAATCGTCCGATGTTCGTGATTTTTCGAGGTTTTATTTCAGTGGGCGCCCAGGTGCAGCTGGTGGTAAACGTCGAAGCCCTGTTTGTCAGGGAAAGCGCAGAGCCCCGATGTCTGTGGTGCTGTAGATGCGCTGGGAATGGGAGGTGAGGAGCAGCAAGAGCTTGAGTTGCTGGCACTTTTGGTGTGAGAGCAATCATCCGACATTCGTGATTTTTCGGGGTTTTATTTCAGTGGGAGCCCAGGTGCAGCTGGTGGTAAACGTCGAAGCCCTGTTGGTCAGGGAATGCCTGGAGCCCCGATCTCTGTGGTGCTGTAGATGCGCTGGCAATGGCTGGTGAGGAGCAGCAAGAGCTTGACTGTCTGGCACGTTGGGTGTGGGAGCAATCGTCGGACGTTTGTGATTTTTGGGGATTTTTATTCACTGGGCGCCCAGGTTCAGCTGGTGGTAAACGTCGAAGCCCTGTTGGTCAGGGAAAGCCCGGAGCCCCGATGTCTGTGGTGCTGTAGATGCGCTGCCAATGGCCGGTGAGGAGCAGCAAGAGCTTGACTGGCTGGCACTTTCGGTGTGGGAGCAATCGTCCGACGTTCGTGATTTTTCATTTATTTTTTTCAGTGGGCGCCCAGGTGCGGCTGGTGGTAAACGTCGAAGCCCTGTTGGTCAGGGAAAGCGCAGAACACCGATATCTGTGGTGCTGTAGATGCGCTGCCAAAGTCCGGTGAGTAGCAGCAAGAGCTTGACTGTCTGGCACTTTTGGTGTGGGAGGAATCGTCCGACGTTTGTTATTTTTCGGGGTTTTATTTCAGTGGGCGCCCATTTGCAGCTGGTGGTAAACATCGAAGCCCTGTTGGTCAGGGAAAGCCCGGAGCCGCGATGTCTTTGGTGCTGTAGATGTGCTGCCAATGGCCGGGGACGAGCAGCAAGAGCTTGATAGGCTGGCACTTTCGGTGTGGCAGGAATCGTCGGACGTTTTTGATTTTTCGGGATTTTTTTTTAGTGGGAGCCCAGGTTTAGCTAGTGGTAAACGTCGAAGCCCTGTTGGTCAGGGAAAGCCCGGAGCCGTGATGTCTGTGGTGCTGTACATGCGCTGCCAATGGGAGGTGAGGAGCAGCAAGAGCTTGACTGTCTGGCACTTTTGGTGTGGGAGCAATCGTCCGACGTTTTTGATTTTTCAGGGTTTTTTTTCAGTGGGCAACCAGGTGCAGCTGGTGGTAAATGTCAAAGGCCTGTTGGTCAGGGAAAGCCCGGAGCCGCGATGTCTGTGGTGCTGTAGATGCGCTGGGAATGGGCGGTCAGGAGCAGGAAGAGCTTGTGTTGCTGGCACTTTCGGTGTGGGAGCAATCGTCCGATGTTCATGATTTTTCGTTTATTTTTTTCAGTGGGTGCCGAGGTGCAGCGGGTGGTATAACGTCAAAGCCCTGTTGGTCAGGGAAAGCCCGGAGCCCCGATGTCTGTGGTGCTGTAGATGCGCCGCCAATGGCCGGTGAGGAGCACAAAGAGCTTGACTGGCTGGCACTTTCGGTGTGGGAGCAATCGTCTGATGTTTGTGATTTTGGGGGTTTTTTTTTTCAGTGGGTGCCCAGGTGCAACTGGTGGTAAACGTCGAAGCCCTGTTGGTCAGGGAAAGCCCGGATCCCCGATGTCTGTGGTGCTGTAGATGCGCTGGGAATGGCCGGTGAGGGGTAGCAAGAGCTTGTGTTGCTGGCACTTTTGGTGTGAGAGCAATCGTCCGACGTTCGTGATATTTGGGGATTTTTTTTCCAGTGGGCGCCTAGGTTCAGCTGGTAATAAACTTCTAAGCCCTGTTGGTCAGGGAACGCCCGGAGCCCCGATGTCTGTGGTGCTGTAGATGCGCTGGGAATGGAAGGTGAGGAGCACCTACAGCTTGACTGGCTGGCAATTTCGGTGTGGGAGCAATCGTCCGACGTTCGTGATTTTTCGGGGTTCTTTTCAGTGGGCGCCCAGGTTCAGCTGGTGGTAAATGTCGAAGGCCTGTTGGTCAGGGAAAGCCCGGAGCCCCGATGTCTGTGGTGCTGTAGATGCGCTGCCAATGGCTGGGGAGGAGCAGCAAGAGCTTGACTGGCTGGCACTTTCGGTGTGGGAGCAATTGTCCGACGTTTTTGATTTTTTAGGGTTTTTTTTTCAGTGGGCGCCCATGTGCAGCTGGTGGTAAATGTCGAAGCCCTGTTGGTCAGGGAAAGCCCGGAGCCCCGATGTCTGTGGTGCTGTAGATGCGCTGGGAATGCCCGGTGAGGAGCAGCTAGAGGTTGACTGTCTGGCACTTTCGGTGTGGGAGCAATTGTCCGACGTTCGTGATTTTTCGGGGTTTTATTTCAGTGGGCGCCCCGGTGCAGCTGGTGGTAAACGTCGAAGCCCTGTTGGTCAGGGAAAGCCCGGAGCCCCGATGTCTGTGGTGCTGTAGATGCGCTGGGAATGGCTGGTGAGAAGCAGCATGAGCTTGACTGGCTGGCATTTAAGGTGTGGCAGGAATCGTCTGATGTTCGTGATATTTCGTTTATTTTTTTTAGTGGGCGCCCATGTGCAGCGGGTGGTAAACGTCGAAGCCCTGTTGGTCAGGGAAAGCCCGGAGCCCCGATGTCTGTGGTGCTGTAGATGCGCTGGGAATGGCCGGTGAGGAGCAGCAAGAGCTTGACTGGCTGGCACTTTCGTTGTGGGAGCAATCGTCCGACGTTCGTGATTTTTCGGGGTTTTATTTCAGTGGGCGCCCAGGTGCAGCTGGTGGTAAATGTCGAAGCCCTGTTGGTCAGGGAATGCCCGGAGCCCCGATGTCTGTGGTGCTGTAGATGCGCCTCCAATGGCTGGTGAGGAGCAGCAAGAGCTTGACTGGCTGGCACTTTTGTTGTGGGAGCAATCGTCCGACGTTCATGATTTTTCGGGGTTTTATTTCAGTGGGCGCCCAGCTGCAGCGGGTGGTAAACGTCGAAGCCCTGTTGGTCAGGGAAAGCCCGGAGCCCCGATGTCTGTGGTGCTGTAGATGCGCTGGGAATTGCTGGTGAGAAGCAGCATGAGCTTGACTGGCTGGCACTTTCGGTGTGGGAGCACTCGTCTGATGTTCGTGATATTTCGTTTATTTTTTCCAGTGGGCGCCCAGGTGCAGCTGGTGGTAAACGTCGAAGCCCTGTTCGTCAGGGAAAGCCCGGAGCCCCGATGTCTGTCGTGCTGTAGATGGGCTAGCAATGGCCGGTGAGCAGCAGCAAGAGCTTGACTGTCTGGCACTTTTGGTGTGAGAGCAATCGTCCGACGTTCGTGATTTTTCGGTGTTCTTTTCAGTGGGAGCCCAGGTGCAGCGAGTGGTAAACGTCGAAGCCCTGTTCGTCAGGGAATGCCCGGAGCCCCGATGTCTGTCGTGTTGTAGATGCACTGCCACTGTCCGGTGAGGAGCAGCATGAGCTTGACTGGCTGGCACTTTTGGTGTGGGAGCAATCGTCCGACGTTCGTCATTTTTCAGGGTTTATTTTCACTGGGCAACCAGGTGCAGCTGGTGGTAAATATCAAAGGCCTGTTGGTCAGGGAAAGCCCGGAGCCACGATGTCTGTGGTGCTGTAGATGCACTGCCAAAGTCCGGTGAGGAACAGCAAGAGCTTGAGTTGCTGGCACTTTCTGTGGGGGAGGAATCGTCCGACGTTCGTGATTTTTCGGGGTTTTATTTCAGTGGGCGCCCAGGTGCAGCTGGTGGTAAACGTCGAAGCCCTGTTGGTCAGGGAAAGCCCGGAGCCCCGATGTCTGTGGTGCTGTAGATGCGCTGCCAATGGCCGGGGAGGAGCAGCAAGAGCTTGACTGGCTGGCACTTTTGCTGTGGGAGCAATCGTCCGACGTTCGTGATTTTTCTTTTATTTTTTTCAGCGGGCGCCCAGGTTCAGCTGGTGGTAAACGTCGAAGCCCTGTTGGTCAGGGAAAGCGCAGAACCCCGATGTCTGTGGTGCTGTAGATGCACTGCCAAACTCCGGTGAGGAGCAGCAAGAGTTTGAGTTGCTGGCACTTTTGGTGTGGGAGCAATCGTCCGATGTTCGTGATTTTTCGAGGTTTTATTTCAGTGGGCGCCCAGGTGCAGCTGGTGGTAAACGTCGAAGCCCTGTTTGTCAGGGAAAGCGCAGAGCCCCGATGTCTGTGGTGCTGTAGATGCGCTGGGAATGGGAGGTGAGGAGCAGCAAGAGCTTGAGTTGCTGGCACTTTTGGTGTGAGAGCAATCATCCGACATTCGTGATTTTTCGGGGTTTTATTTCAGTGGGAGCCCAGGTGCAGCTGGTGGTAAACGTCGAAGCCCTGTTGGTCAGGGAATGCCTGGAGCCCCGATCTCTGTGGTGCTGTAGATGCGCTGGCAATGGCTGGTGAGGAGCAGCAAGAGCTTGACTGTCTGGCACGTTGGGTGTGGGAGCAATCGTCGGACGTTTGTGATTTTTGGGGATTTTTATTCACTGGGCTCCCAGGTTCAGCTGGTGGTAAACGTCGAAGCCCTGTTGGTCAGGGAAAGCCCGGAGCCCCGATGTCTGTGGTGCTGTAGATGCGCTGCCAATGGCCGGTGAGGAGCAGCAAGAGCTTGACTGGCTGGCACTTTCGGTGTGGGAGCAATCGTCCGACGTTCGTGATTTTTCATTTATTTTTTTCAGTGGGCGCCCAGGTGCGGCTGGTGGTAAACGTCGAAGCCCTGTTGGTCAGGGAAAGCGCAGAACACCGATATCTGTGGTGCTGTAGATGCGCTGCCAAAGTCCGGTGAGTAGCAGCAAGAGCTTGACTGTCTGGCACTTTTGGTGTGGGAGGAATCGTCCGACGTTTGTTATTTTTCGGGGTTTTATTTCAGTGGGCGCCCATTTGCAGCTGGTGGTAAACATCGAAGCCCTGTTGGTCAGGGAAAGCCCGGAGCCGCGATGTCTTTGGTGCTGTAGATGTGCTGCCAATGGCCGGGGACGAGCAGCAAGAGCTTGATAGGCTGGCACTTTCGGTGTGGCAGGAATCGTCGGACGTTTTTGATTTTTCGGGATTTTTTTTTAGTGGGAGCCCAGGTTTAGCTAGTGGTAAACGTCGAAGCCCTGTTGGTCAGGGAAAGCCCGGAGCCGTGATGTCTGTGGTGCTGTACATGCGCTGCCAATGGGAGGTGAGGAGCAGCAAGAGCTTGACTGTCTGGCACTTTTGGTGTGGGAGCAATCGTCCGACGTTTTTGATTTTTCAGGGTTTTTTTTCAGTGGGCAACCAGGTGCAGCTGGTGGTAAATGTCAAAGGCCTGTTGGTCAGGGAAAGCCCGGAGCCGCGATGTCTGTGGTGCTGTAGATGCGCTGGGAATGGGCGGTCAGGAGCAGGAAGAGCTTGTGTTGCTGGCACTTTCGGTGTGGGAGCAATCGTCCGATGTTCATGATTTTTCGTTTATTTTTTTCAGTGGGTGCCGAGGTGCAGCGGGTGGTATAACGTCAAAGCCCTGTTGGTCAGGGAAAGCCCGGAGCCCCGATGTCTGTGGTGCTGTAGATGCGCCGCCAATGGCCGGTGAGGAGCACAAAGAGCTTGACTGGCTGGCACTTTCGGTGTGGGAGCAATCGTCTGATGTTTGTGATTTTGGGGGTTTTTTTTTTCAGTGGGTGCCCAGGTGCAACTGGTGGTAAACGTCGAAGCCCTGTTGGTCAGGGAAAGCCCGGATCCCCGATGTCTGTGGTGCTGTAGATGCGCTGGGAATGGCCGGTGAGGGGTAGCAAGAGCTTGTGTTGCTGGCACTTTTGGTGTGAGAGCAATCGTCCGACGTTCGTGATATTTGGGGATTTTTTTTCCAGTGGGCGCCTAGGTTCAGCTGGTAATAAACTTCTAAGCCCTGTTGGTCAGGGAACGCCCGGAGCCCCGATGTCTGTGGTGCTGTAGATGCGCTGGGAATGGAAGGTGAGGAGCACCTACAGCTTGACTGGCTGGCAATTTCGGTGTGGGAGCAATCGTCCGACGTTCGTGATTTTTCGGGGTTCTTTTCAGTGGGCGCCCAGGTTCAGCTGGTGGTAAATGTCGAAGGCCTGTTGGTCAGGGAAAGCCCGGAGCCCCGATGTCTGTGGTGCTGTAGATGCGCTGCCAATGGCTGGGGAGGAGCAGCAAGAGCTTGACTGGCTGGCACTTTCGGTGTGGGAGCAATTGTCCGACGTTTTTGATTTTTTAGGGTTTTTTTTTCAGTGGGCGCCCATGTGCAGCTGGTGGTAAATGTCGAAGCCCTGTTGGTCAGGGAAAGCCCGGAGCCCCGATGTCTGTGGTGCTGTAGATGCGCTGGGAATGCCCGGTGAGGAGCAGCTAGAGGTTGACTGTCTGGCACTTTCGGTGTGGGAGCAATTGTCCGACGTTCGTGATTTTTCGGGGTTTTATTTCAGTGGGCGCCCCGGTGCAGCTGGTGGTAAACGTCGAAGCCCTGTTGGTCAGGGAAAGCCCGGAGCCCCGATGTCTGTGGTGCTGTAGATGCGCTGGGAATGGCTGGTGAGAAGCAGCATGAGCTTGACTGGCTGGCATTTAAGGTGTGGCAGGAATTGTCTGATGTTCGTGATATTTCGTTTATTTTTTTTAGTGGGCGCCCATGTGCAGCGGGTGGTAAACGTCGAAGCCCTGTTGGTCAGGGAAAGCCCGGAGCCCCGATGTCTGTGGTGCTGTAGATGCGCTGGGAATGGCCGGTGAGGAGCAGCAAGAGCTTGACTGGCTGGCACTTTCGTTGTGGGAGCAATCGTCCGACGTTCGTGATTTTTCGGGCTTTTATTTCAGTGGGCGCCCAGCTGCAGCTGGTGGTAAACGTCGAAGCCCTGTTGGTCAGGGAAAGCCCGGAGCCCCGATGTCTGTGGCGCTGTAGATGCGCTGGGAATGGCTGGTTAGAAGCAGCATGAGCTTGACTGGCTGGCACTTTTGGTGTGGGAGCAATCGTCCGACGTTCGTGATTTTTCGGGGTTATTTTCAGTGGGAGCCCAGGTTCAGCGAGTGGTAAACGTCGAAGCCCTGTTGGTCAGGGAAAGCCCGGAGCCCCGATGTCTGTGGTGTTGTAGATGCACTGCCACTGTCCGGTGAGGAGCAGCAAGAGCTTGACTGGCTGGCACTTTGGGTGTGGGAGCAGTCGTCCGACGTTCGTGATTTTTCGGGGTTTTATTTCAGTGGGCGCCCAGGTGCAGCTGGTGGTAAATGTCGAAGCCCTGTTGGTCAGGTAAAGCCCGGAGCCACGATGTCTGTGGTGCTGTAGATGCGCTGCCAATGGCCGGTGAGGAGCAGCAAGAGCTTGCCTGGCTGGCACTTTTGGTGTGGGAGCAATCGTCCAACGTTTGTGATTTTTCGGGGTTTTTTTCAGTGGGCGCCCAGGTTCAGCTGGTGGTAAACATCGAAGCCCTGTTTGTCAGGGAAAGCCCAGAGCCCCGATGTCTGTGGTGCTGTAGATGCGCTGCCAGTGGCCGGTGAGGAGCAGCAAGAGCTTGACTGGCTGGAACTTTCGGTGTGGGAGCAATTGTCCGATGTTCGTGATTTTTCGGGGTTCTTTTCAGTGGGAGCCCAGGTTCAGCGAGTGGTAAACGTCGAAGCCCTGTTGGTCAGGGAAAGCCCGGAGCCCCGATGTCTGTGGTGCTGTAGATGCGCTGCCAAAGTCCGGTGAGGAGCAGCAAGAGCTTGAGTTGCTGGCACTTTCGGTGTGGGAGCAATCGTCCGATGTTCGTGATTTTTCGGGGTTCTTTTCAGTTGGCGCCCACGCTCAGCTGGTGGTAAACGTCGAAGCCCTGTTGGTCCGGGAAAGCCCAGAGCCCCGATGTCTGTGGTGCTGTAGATGCGCTGCCAATGGCCGGTGAGGAACAGCAAGAGCTTGACAGGCTGGCACTTTCGGTGTGGGATCAATCGTCCGACGTTTTTGATTTTTCAGGGTTTTTTTTTCAGTGGGCAACCAGGTGCAGCTGGTGGTAAACGTCGAAGCCCTGTTGGTCAGGGAAAGCCCGGAGCCGCGATGTCTGTGGTGCTGTAGATGCGCTGGGAATGGCTGGTGAGGAGCAGCAAGAGCTTGACTGGCTGGCACTTTTGCTGTGGGAGCAATCGTCCGACGTTCGTGATTTTTCTTTTATTTTTTTCAGCGGGCGCCCAGGTGCAGCTGGTGGTAAACGTCGAAGCCCTGTTTGTCAGGGAAAGCCCACAGCCCCGATGTCTGTGGTGCTGTAGATGCCCTGGGAATGGGAGGTGAGGAGCAGCAAGAGCTTGAGTTGCTGGCACTTTTGGTGTGGGAGCAATCGTCCGACGTTCGTGATTTTTCGGGGTTTTATTTCAGTGGGTGCCCAGGTGCAGCTGGTGGTAAACGTCGAAGCCCTGTTTGTCAGGGAAAGCCCGGAGCCCCGATGTCTGTGGTGCTGTAGATGCGCTGGGAATGGCCGGGGAGGAGCAGCAAGAGCTTGACTGGCTGGCACTTTCGGTGTGGGAGCAATCGTCCGACGTTCGTGATTTTTCGGGGTTCTTTTCAGTGGGGGCCCAGGTGCAGCTGGTGGTAAATGTCGAAGCCCTGTTGGTCAGGGAAAGCCCGGATCCCCGATGTCTGTCGTGCTGTAGATGCGCTGGGAATGGCTGGTGAGAAGCAGCATGAGCTTGACTGAAGCACGAGGGTATCCTGATATCTTCACCTAAACTAGAACTTGAAGTTACTGGTTTACAGAATCCAGCACAATTTCTGTACGGGGAACCGTCAGAGGAGATAACTCATGATTGCCTGCACGCTATTGAAGAACAAGCCAAAATTAGACCAGATTTGGAGGAAGAAGAGCTAGAGGATGGGGAAAAACTTTTTGTAGATGGATCTTCCCGGGTAATAGAGGGGAAAAGAAAATCAGGATATGCGATAATTAATGGAAAAACATTTAAGGTAATAGAATCAGGGCCCCTGAGTCCCAGTTGGTCGGCTCAAGCATGCGAGTTATACGCAGTTTTAAGAGCTTTACAATTATTAGAAGGAAAAATCGGCACCGTCTATACGGATTCCAAATATGCCTTTGGAATAGTGCATACATTTGGGAAAATTTGGGAAGAAAGAGGCTTAATAAATTCCCAGGGAAAGGGATTGGTTCATCAGGAGTTAATAATTGAAATTTTGCAGGCTTTACGGAGGCCGGTAGGAATAGCAGTGGTCCATTTAAAAGGGCATCAGCGGGGATTAACTCCACTGACAAGGGGAAACAATCTAGCAGATCAAGAAGCAAAACGAGCGGCTTTAATGATCTTCAAGGAAAAGAAAGATAGAAAGTTTCCTTGCAAGGATTGTTGGAAGAGCACACTTCATTGTAGCTGTGCGAATCCTAATTATCAGTTTTGTTGTGCGCGTGGGGAAGAGTACCACCTGTACAGCTTCACTGTGCAGGAGAAAGACAAGTTAGTCCGAATGGGGGCAAGGGAAGTCAAATCTGGAGAATGGGAACTTCCTGATGGACGAGAGGTCATTTCAAAAACTATGGCTATAAGAATCATGCGCAAGTACCATGAAAACACCCACTGGGGGGTTCAAGCACTAGTAGATCAATTTGCCATAAAATATGCTTGCATTGGGGTATATAATATAGCAAAAAGAATAATTGGAGATTGCCTAATTTGCCAAAAAGTGAACAAGCACCAATTAAGAGAAAGACCATTAGGGGGAAGAGATTTGGCTCACCGACCCTTCGCCAAAATTCAGATAGACTTCACCGAACTACCGAAAGTAGGCAGGTATAGATATTTGTTGGTAATAATAGATCATTTAACACACTTTGTAGAAGCATTTCCAACAGTCAGGGCCACTGCCCAAACGGTGACAAAACTATTGCTTGAAAATGTGATACCTAGGTATGGCTCTATTGAAACTATTGACTCTGATAGGGGACCACATTTTGCTTCAAAAATCATAAAAGAAGTTTTTACTGCTTTGGGGACCAAGTGGGAATATCATACACCCTGGCACCCACAGAGTTCGGGAAAAATAGAGCGGGTAAACGGTGAGATAAAGAAACAACTGACCAAATTAATGATGGAGACCAAATTATCTTGGGTAAAATGCCTTCCCTTAGCCTTATTAAATATTAGAATCCAACCTCACACGGATGTGGGAATCTCCCCTTTCGAAATGTTATATGGAATGCCTTATGATTTGGAGGTTCCCCGAGATCATCCCCAGGCTGAAAATTTACAACTGAAACAGTACATAATCCAACTCATGTCTATGAGGAAACAATTGCGAGATAAAGGCTTAGCAGTACAAAGGCCTCCGTTGGACATTGCAATACACAATATACAACCTGGAGATAACGTTTTAATTAGGCCATGGAAGGAGTCCTCACTAACTCCCCGCTGGGAAGGGCCTTATCTTGTTTTACTCACTACAGAAACCGCCATCCGGACTGCTGAACGGGGGTGGACCCATGCCAGCCGGGTAAAAGGACCCATCTCCGAGGAGCAGTGGGAGAGCTCTGGAGACCCGAATACCTTGAAATTAAAACTGCGAAGAAAAAGACAGACTAATAAATTGAACTGAGCAATGAACATGTATCGGTAAGGCGGAGACGCTTCGCTTGTTAACCTTTTTTTTACAGAAGAACCACACTTGGAGACCTGGAAAATACATGGATACGTAAGGACTATATTGAAATCAGAATTGTGGTTGTAATTGTAATTATCATTATATATATGAGCCTTTAAGAAAAGCGATGTGTCACATAGTTCATATTAATTGTAGCAATAAGTTTGGTAGTAGCAGGGAAGGAACTTACATATCTTTGGAAGTGCCGAAAACAGGAGTAGCCTCGTTTAAACAATTTAAAAATAAAATACCAAAGTGCTACTCCCAGGAGAATCGGGAGCCGAACAGAAAATAAATAAGTGAGGGCCGATTCACTGTCACATTTCTCCTGAAGATTGTCCTTGCCACCAAGAAGATGACATTCCTCGTAGCTCGAAGCAACTGAGTTGACGAGCGAGGTGGAGGGACAAGGTGCTGTGGAGAACTGACCCCTGTCACTGCAGATGATTTAAAGGCCCTCCAAGTGAAAAGGCCCCGAGGTTCCAAATGGGAAAAAGGCACTAGTCAAATTGGCTTAAAACAAAATTGGAGGCTTCACCCTTTTCGGTACGTCCTGACTATTCTGTTTTTAATGTTACCACAAACATGGGGGAAACGGAGCCACCAAGCTCATCAGCCATTCGAATGGACACTGCATCAAGTGGGCATTGATGATGATAAAGTCATACAAACTATAATAACTCCAGGGGCCCCTGCCTTTAAGACCACTCTGTGTCAGTTAGCGCCAGTAGATGGAGCGTGTAAAAATGAAGGTACACCATTTTATCTATGCCCGAGCTCTAACCCTGGGAAATCGTATTGTAACCAACCAGGACAACATTTTTGCGCATACTGGGGTTGTGAAACAATTGCTAACCGGTGGATTCCAGAGCCTGGAAAAGATCCCTTCTTGAAGGTATCTTGGGCCCCTTATGGATGTAAGCCGCAAGTGGTACGTACACTGGATAGAAGTGGGTCTGTCAGTATCGCAAAGTGGAGTTGCAACTACTGGCACTTGAATGTGACCCGACCTCAGGACCCTAGCTGGCTAGTAGGAAGAACTTGGGGAGTTCGTTATAATAAGGAACTAGGGCAAGATAGAGGTGGGCTAATACACATTAAAAAGAAACCAGCCTCGAATGATCCACTGCCAGTAGGCCCCAAGCAGGTCCTGACTGATGATTTGGCTAAGAAAACAGACCCCGACCAGACATTGACTGATAGTTTGGTCAAGGAAACAGAGGGTGATGTAACGAAAGTTATTGTAATGAATAGTACCCAAGCCATCCAAACCCCTGACGAAAACTCTGGGGATAACCCTCTTTGGAAACTGATGCAAGCCAGTTACCTGGTATTAAACCACACAAACCCAAATTAAATCACACAAACCACACAAACACAAACATTGCTGGGTGTGTTGCGATACTAGACCTCCCTTCTATGAGGCAATAGGCATCCACTCAAAGGCGAAAAGGGTAAATGGTTCAAACCCAACACAATGTTTATGGGATTCTGAAGGTCGAAAACCAGGCCTGACGATGCAACATGTATCGGGACAAGGGAGATGTATTGGGAATGTACCCCCAGAGAAAAATAAATTATGCAAGATAAGAGCTTCCCTGAAAGGGAAGCCCCCTGCTGATTGGCTAATACCAGCCCGTAACACCAAATGGATCTGCTCCAAAACTGGAATCACTCCCTGTTTATCTCTTAAATTGTTCAACGAATATGAGGAATATTGCATCCAAGTGATGATAATCCCCCGGATCATATACCACCCTGAGGAATTTGTGCATAATAACCAGAATACCCAGAGTCACCACTTACAGAAACGAGAACCATTTACCTTTACGGCTTTGACAATAGCCACTTTGATAGCTGTAGGAGCAACAGGCGCGGGCACAGGAATAACGTCATTGGTCCAACAAAATCAGAAATTTCAATCACTTAGAATAGCAGTAGACGAAGACTTGGTAAGAATTGAACAATCAATAACTGCCTTGGAAAAATCTGTTAGATCATTATCAGAGGTGGTGCTACAAAACCGAAGGGGGTTAGATTTAATGTTTCTACAACAAGGTGGGCTATGTGCTGCCTTGGGAGAACAATGTTGTGTATATGCTGATCACACAGGGATTGTAAGGGATACTATGACAAAACTTCGGGAAGGCCTAGAAAAACGAAAACGAGAACAAGAAACGCAACAAAGCTGGTATGAGTCCTGGTTTAACCACTCTCCTTGGCTTACCGCATTACTATCTACCATTGCAGGACCCTTGATTATATTAATACTGGTATTAACTTTTGGACCCTGTATATTCAATAGAGTAGTTACAATTGTAAAAAACAGATTGGAAGCAGCTCATTTGATGCTTATGAGAGCCAAGCATGAACCTCTGGGAGGAATACCGGAGGTGGAGGAGACCCTCATTTTGAGCCAGCAGGTGCTTAAGCGATTTGATGAACAAAATAGTGAAAAGAAAAAGGGGGGATTGTAATAAACTGTGAGCTGTTTGTTCATCAAACCTTGTCAGAACAATGGAGAGTTATATGAAATACACAAAGTCGGCCACAAGAAAGTTACATTAAATACACAAGGTCAGCCACAGGCACCTGGCTATGTAAAAACGGCATGCAGGACTGCGAAAGGAGGGAGCGGGGGGGGCTCATAAAGATGAAGGGTATAAAACCAGTAACTTTCTAACCATATAGTTTGAAGAAGCAATTAGTGGGAGGGGGAAGTCTGGTTTGGAGCAAGAAACAGTCTCACATTATCTCGAGGGAGGGAGGGAGTGATTAAAAGGAGCAAGGATTCGAGAACAGGATGGCACCCATCACATAAATCTCCTTGTTCAAGAAGGACACGAATCGGCTCAGACTGATAAGGACACTGCCAACTTGTGGGAACAGCACATTCCAGGCAAAGGTGAAAAGTACACCGTGAAGAAGACCTACGGCCTTCCTCCCAAAAGACCCCCGAAGACCCTCGCCCACAATTCCTGGGAGAATTTGCGCAAGCGCGAAGGACTGATAAGCTAATTAGCATACGAAGCGAGAGTAGGTGGGTTTAGGTAATGAATATGTATAAGCATCAACGGAATATTTATTGTTTTTACTGTATAAGAATGGGGCGGTTTGCTATCTCGGCGCGCGCCGTTGGCGGAGCAGGAGACTCCCCGGCCGCCCAGCGCTGTTTTGCTTACTGGTCGCTTGCTTTAATAAACCAAATTTTTAATTGGCCAATCTCTGTCAGTTAATTGGACAAAGAGGGCAGATAAACTATAACAGCAGGACGCCATTTTATGGGGGCAGGACGCCATTTTGGGGGGGTAGAAGGCCCAGTTGTGGGGCAGGGGGCCACTTTCGGGGGCAAGAGAGCATTTTGGGGGGCAGGACGCCATTTTGGGGGGTAGAAGGCCCAGTTATGGGGCAGGAGACCACTTTCGGGGGCGAGAGCGCATTTTGTGGGGCAAGGAGGCCATTTTGGGGGTCGCCCCACCCACGGCGAGGGAGGACCCGAGACACCCAATGGCGGCGAGGGAAGACCTCCGGTGTCCAATGGCGGCAAGGTGAGACCCGAGTGAGCTCCGCCCCCCACCCCCCCAGCTTATGGGCGGGGCCACGTTGGGTTGGCCAACCTGGTTGAGCTCTCAAGACCCGCGATGGCCCCGCCCACGGCGGCCATCTTGGGACAGAACGCTGGGCAGAGATGAGAGGCGGGAAGGGGCCCAGGGGAGTTTTTACTCGTGGCCCATGCCGCGCTGGCAAAGCAGCGCCGTCCCCTCCTCTTCCTCGGAGGAAGGGGGTGGGCGGGGCTTCCTCCCGGCACGGGGCCGTCCGCGGGGGCTCAGCCCTCGTCGCTGCCGGAGACGCTGGCCATGGCGTAGGCGCCGGCGTCGTCCTTGTCGTGCAGCCCCTTCCAGTGAACGCCGCCTGGCCGGGGGAGGGGGGCGGGGCCTAGGCGGGGGGTGCAGCCGCGATGGCCCCGCCCCCTCAGTGAAAAACCGGGTGGCCCTGCCCCCTTCCCGGTTTTATATCGCTCGATGTTAAGCTTGGGAAGAGGGAGGGGTGGAGGGAGGTTATCTTGTTCTCTGTCTCATTATCTTGCTGTTTGTAGTAATAAATGAATAGTTTTCCCCAAGTCGAGTCTGTTTTGCCCGTGACGGTAAATTTAAGGATTTCTCCCTGTCCTTATCTCAAACCTCGAGCCGTTTTTCCTTACATTATCTCCCCCTGTTCTCTCGGAGGGTGGGAGGAGTGAGAGAGAGACTGCGTAGTCTGGTCCTGATCGGGGCTGAACTACGACAGTGTTACTTTCTTAAACATTCTCCAAACCCATAGGTACAGCACAATAGTTAATATTAATAAAACCCCTAAGCTAATCAATAAGATCACAACGGGGCGCACCATAGTATTAAGGATCCCTGTTGCCTCTGTCCCAGCCCCACTCATGCCCTGAGTACATTTCCATTTTGTGCATAACCACAGTGGCCAAGTTTAAGCCCGACCGTTTAAAAGGTGGTCCCATGCTTCCTGTAAACCCAAGGGAGGCGTGAGACCACGGCCATTTGGTGTCCTTTTGATTACAAGTTAGTGGTAAGATGCAGGAAAATATTGTAAGCCCAATCACAATTCCAATTAAACAATTGGTCATTTTAGGATTTAGTTGGTCTAGTGGATTAGTACAGCTACTTCTGTAGATAATGTACTGCCTTTGGTGACCTGCTAAAATGGGTTTTATATTTCCTATAATAAAATGACAAATAAGATATAAACTGCACCGATGACAGATTTGGGCGAGATTAGTTACTGGCCGGTCCCGGTTTCTTTGTCCGGTATCGTTTGCTGTGGTGTCCCTCCGGTTCACTACTGCACTGTTCCCGCCCTTATCCGTTCGAACGAGTTTAAGTCTCAAGTCTTCGTTGTTGTCTGGAGTTACTTTCCACAAGGTTGCAGAGGCTCTCTTGATCCGAGTATGGTGTATCCAGGAGTTCTGTCCCTTTACCTTAATTGCCGTGTAGGTGGAGAGGAGGACTTGAAAAGGTCCGGCCCACTGTGGTTCCAGAGTTTTTTCTGTAAGAGATTTAACATATACATAGTCCCCTGGTTGTATATCGTGAACAGGCCCATCCAGACCCCTACGACGTGTTCCCATTGCATGTTTTTCAATTCTTTTTAATTGTTTGTTTAGTGCCACCATATAGGAGGTCATTATTTCTTCACCAATTTGTGAAGACGTTCCCTTTTGTACCCCATAGGGTCGTCCATATAGAATTTCGAATGGACTAAGCCCTTCTCTTGCTCTTGGTCTGGTTCGTATTCGTATAAGAGCTAATGGTAAAGTTAGATTAGTTTCCTGACCCAACTTGACAATCTGTTGTTTGATTGGGTGATTCATTTTCTCCACCTGGCCACTTGATTGTGGTCGGTAAGAGGTATGTAATTGCCACTCTATCCCTAGATGGTGGCTAATTGCTTGTACTATTCTGGACACAAAATGTGGTCCTCTATCCGATGACATTACTGCTGGGACTCCAAACCTGGGTACTATTTCCTGGAGCAGTATTTTGGTTACTTCCCAGGCTTTAGCAGTTCCGCACGGGAAAGCTTCTGGCCAGCCTGAAAAGGTATCCGTAAGTACTAATAAGTATCGATACCCCCCTTTTCTAGGGAGTTCTGAGAAATCAATCTGCCAACGTTGTCCCGGACCATTCCCCTTTCCGATTTTTTCAAGTTTCGGCCCTTTTACAACTTTAGGATTAGTCTGGAGACAAAGATCACATTGTTGAGTTACTTGTCTAACGGTAGTGTCTAAGTTTCACGCTATTATGTTCCTGATGAGATCTTTATATAGGGCTTCTGCCCCCCCCTCCCCCCAGTGTCTTTTTCTATGTTCTTCTCGGACTACTGACCATATCATGTAGGAGGGAATTACTACCCTCCCGTGTGAGGGGTAGTAATTGGCCCACCCTTCCTCATTATATGACCCCTTTAGATCATTAATAAGTTTGCCGACTTCCTTTGTGTATTCTGGTTTACCTTCTAGAAATACCTGTCCATCAGGTATTAGCGCACCCTCTACCTTGATTGTTTCTCTAGCTGCTTGTTTTGCTTCCCTATCTGCCAGCTCATTTCCTCTTTCCAATTCTGTGCTCACTTTCTGGTGTGCTTTAATATGCATAATTGCCACCTTTTTGGGAAGCTGGACTGCATTCAGGATTTTCAAAATCCCTTCTGCGTGTTTGATGGTTTTTCCATGAGAATTTAACAGTCCTCTTTCCTTCCATATTGCTCCATGGGCATGTACCACCCCAAAGGCATATTTAGGGTCAGTCCAAATGTTTACAGTCCTTCCCTGGGCTCTCTCCAGGGCTCAGGTAAGGGCTATGATCTCGGCCTTTTGGGCTGAGACGTCGGCTGATAGTGGCCTGGACTCTATCACCTTTTCAAAAGTGGTAACAGCATATCCGGAATGTCGCCTTCCATTTAACATATAGCTGCTTCCATCGGTGAACCAATGTTCGGCTCCATCGACAGGGACATCTTTAAGATCCGTTCGACTAGAATACATGGTTTCAATTGTTTCCAAGCAGTCATGACTCACCGGCTCCCCGATGTTCCCATCAAGGAATGAGGCCGGATTGATGATGTTTGTGGTCACGATTTCAACATCATCCTGTTCAACCATTATAGCTTGATATTTCAGGAACCTTTGTGGGGAAAGCCAATGCCCTCCTTTTGCTTCAAGGACCGCAGATACAGTCTGGGAAACTAGGACAGTCATTTTCTGGCCTAGAGTGAACTTTCAGGCTTCTTGAATGTTTAGAATGACAGCTGCTACTGCTCTCAGACAGCTGGGCCACTGTCGCAGTTCAGCCCCGATCAGGACCAGACTACACAGTCTCTCTCTCGCTCCCCCCACCCTCCGAGAGAATAGGGGGAGATGATATAAGAAAAACGGCTCGAGGTTTGAGATAAGGACGGGAAGAAATTTGTAAAGTTACCGTTACAGGCAAAACAGACTCGACTTGGGGAAAAACACTCATTTATTTCTAAAACTAGCAGGAGAATGAGACAGGGAACAAGATAACCTCCCCCCACTCCTCCCTCTTCCCGGGCTTAACATTATCTCTACTACCTTCCCCTCCCGAGCAGCATGGAGGGGGGGTCGGGGGCGGGGGGGGGGGAATGGGGGTCGCAGTCAGTTCATCACGCGTTGTTTTACGCCTCTGTGTCATCGTTGGGGGAAGAACTCCTTGCATTCCTCCTCTGCTCCAGCGTGGGGTCCCTCCCACGGGCCACAGTCCTCCGTGAAACTGCCCCGGCATGGGTCATCTCTTCCACAGGGTGCAGTCCCTCTAGAACAGCTGTCCCAGCGGGCCCTCCACGGGGCACAGTCTCCTTCAGGCCTCTACCTGTTCCGGCGTGGGGTCCTCCACAGGCTGCAGGTGGACCTCTGCCCCTCCGTGGACCTCCATGGGCTGCAGGGGGACAACCTGCTCCACCATGGTCGTCACCACGAGTTGCAGAGGAATCTTGGCCAGAAGCCATATTACTCCTCCCCCTCCTTCTTCACTGACCTTGGCGTCTGCAGCCGTTCCTCGCAACAGGCTGGCAGACGCCTCTCAGGATCCTTTTTACATCTTATTCACTTCAACTGCTCCTCTCCACTTCTTGCAGCCAGGCCGGGCCGAGTTGGGCCCAGTCGGCTGCCCGGCGGGAGGCCAGAGGGTGAGGCCTGCAAGGCCCACAAGGCTCGCGCTTCCCCCTCTCTGCCCCCCGCTCAGCTGCTTCACATCTCTCCCTTTTTTTTTTTCTGTTTCCCCCTTCTTAAATATGTTATAGCAGAGGCATTATCACAGAACATTCTGCTACCAATTGGCTCGGCCTTGGCCAGCAGTGGGTCCGCCCTAGGCCCGGCCAAGTCCACTGAACAAAGGGGAGCGACTTCTAGCAGTTTCCTACAGAAGCTACCACCTTAGCACCCCACCACTAACAAAACCAGAACAGCCACCCTTTCGCAGCGGCATCCAGCTGTTTGGAGAAGTATGCTACCGCCCGTCTGTATGGTCCCAAATCTTGTGCCAATATTCCTAGTGCCATTCCTTGTTTTTCGTGGGAAAATAGAAAAAATGGCTTACTCACATCAGGAAGTCCCAATGCTGATGCCGACATCAGGGCTTTCTTCAGCTGATGGAAGGCTCGATCTGACTCAGCATCCCACTGGAGATCCTTTTGGTTAGCTGCTATCAGGGAATAGAGTGGCTTAAACAGGCAGACCATAATCACATACCCAAAGTTGGCACCACCCGTCATTCCTAAGAATGTCCGTAGTTCCTTTATAGTTTGTGGTCGGGGGCTTTGGCATATGGCCTCTTTCCGGGCTTGTCCTAGGATCCGTTGTCCGGCACTGATCTCGTACCCCAGGTACGTGACCTGGGGTTGTAACAACGCCTGTGCCTTTTTCTTAGAAACCCGATATCCCTGTAGTCCCAGGAAATTTCACAGACTCACGGTCCAAATGACACAGGATTCTTTGGTTCTGGTTGCAATAAGAAGGTCGTCTACATACTGTAACACCTTCCCTTCTTCTGAAGGTGGTTCCCATGATTCCAAGTCCTTTGCTAGCTGATTCCTCAAAACTGTGGGGCACGAGAAGTGCCTGCTCCGGAGGCTTCTTGCGAGCAGCGCTAAAAGCACGCGAACATCGCGTTTCTGTGCTTTCCTGAACAGCTTGCGCTGGGACAGTTACAGCCGTGTTTTGCAAGCTGTCCGGGGTTCTGAGGCACTAAAAGTGCGGATGTGTGGCGACTGTGCAAGACGAGAACCGGCTGCTCTGAAAGCCCTTCCTGCTCGTCACGTACGCTTTCTAGCAGCTCTACGGACACACACGCGTCAGCCTCTTCACTGTCCTACACAGCTAGCACGCTGGCAGTTACCGTCAACTTGGAAGCAGCCGCGCAGAAGGCACTCGCCCTGCAACCGGCGAACAGCGCACATTCGCGGCTACACGCGAGCTGGCCGCACTCGGAGCTTTCGCGGCTCTTCTCTCGCTCTTTCCCGCAGAGCTCCGGCGATGCACAACTCGAACCGCGAAAGCCGCAATGAGCTTTGTGCAAGCTGCGCAGAAGAAACAAGGCACTAAACCGGCAAATGTCCAGCTAATCTCCAACGTGAAAAGGCTCAGCAAGGAAAGCTCTTGCTAACAGCCCAGAAGCATTGCGACGCTTCTCTGGATGATTTGCCCACCAACACTTCACATCAGCTCAAGCCGGCTGCCCGGAGGAAAAGAGGCTAGGAAAGATCGTAGCAGGCACGGTTGTTGCTGCACGAGAAGTGCCTGCTCCGGAGGCTTCTTGCGAGCAGCGCTAAAAGCACGCGAACATCGCGTTTCTGTGCTTTCCTGAACAGCTTGCGCTGGGACAGTTACAGCCGTGTTTTGCAAGCTGTCCGGGGTTCTGAGGCACTAAAAGTGCGGATGTGTGGCGACTGTCCAAGACGAGAACCGGCTGCTCTGAAAGCCCTTCCTGCTCTTCACGTACGCTTTCTAGCAGCTCTACGGACACACACGCGTCAGCCTCTTCACTGTCCTACACAGCTAGCACGCTGGCAGTTACCGTCAACTTGGAAGCAGCCGCGCAGAAGGCAGTCGCCCTGCAACCGGCGAACAGCGCACATTCGCGGCTACACGCGAGCTGGCCGCACTCGGAGCTTTCGCGGCTCTTCTCTCGCTCTTTCCCGCAGAGCTCCGGCGATGCACAACTCGAACCGCGAAAGCCGCAATGAGCTTTGTGCAAGCTGCGCAGAAGAAACAAGGCACTAAACCGGCAAATGTCCAGCTAATCTCCAACGTGAAAAGGCTCAGCAAGGAAAGCTCTTGCTAACAGCCCAGAAGCATTGCGACGCTTCTCTGGATGATTTGCCCACCAACACTTCACATCAGCTCAAGCCGGCTGCCCGGAGGAAAAGAGGCTAGGAAAGATCGTAGCAGGCACGGTTGTTGCTGCACGAGAAGTGCCTGCTCCGGAGGCTTCTTGCGAGCAGCGCTAAAAGCACGCGAACATCGCGTTTCTGTGCTTTCCTGAACAGCTTGCGCTGGGACAGTTACAGCCGTGTTTTGCAAGCTGTCCGGGGTTCTGAGGCACTAAAAGTGCGGATGTGTGGCGACTGTGCAAGACGAGAACCGGCTGCTCTGAAAGCCCTTCCTGCTCGTCACGTACGCTTTCTAGCAGCTCTACGGACACACACGCGTCAGCCTCTTCACTGTCCTACACAGCTAGCACGCTGGCAGTTACCGTCAACTTGGAAGCAGCCGCGCAGAAGGCAGTCGCCCTGCAACCGGCGAACAGCGCACATTCGCGGCTACACGCGAGCTGGCCGCACTCGGAGCTTTCGCGGCTCTTCTCTCGCTCTTTCCCGCAGAGCTCCGGCGATGCACAACTCGAACCGCGAAAGCCGCAATGAGCTTTGTGCAAGCTGCGCAGAAGAAACAAGGCACTAAACCGGCAAATGTCCAGCTAATCTCCAACGTGAAAAGGCTCAGCAAGGAAAGCTCTTGCTAACAGCCCAGAAGCATTGCGACGCTTCTCTGGATGATTTGCCCACCAACACTTCACATCAGCTCAAGCCGGCTGCCCGGAGGAAAAGAGGCTAGGAAAGATCGTAGCAGGCACGGTTGTTGCTGCACGAGAAGTGCCTGCTCCGGAGGCTTCTTGCGAGCAGCGCTAAAAGCACGCGAACATCGCGTTTCTGTGCTTTCCTGAACAGCTTGCGCTGGGACAGTTACAGCCGTGTTTTGCAAGCTGTCCGGGGTTCTGAGGCACTAAAAGTGCGGATGTGTGGCGACTGTGCAAGACGAGAACCGGCTGCTCTGAAAGCCCTTCCTGCTCGTCACGTACGCTTTCTAGCAGCTCTACGGACACACACGCGTCAGCCTCTTCACTGTCCTACACAGCTAGCACGCTGGCAGTTACCGTCAACTTGGAAGCAGCCGCGCAGAAGGCAGTCGCCCTGCAACCGGCGAACAGCGCACATTCGCGGCTACACGCGAGCTGGCCGCACTCGGAGCTTTCGCGGCTCTTCTCTCGCTCTTTCCCGCAGAGCTCCGGCGATGCACAACTCGAACCGCGAAAGCCGCAATGAGCTTTGTGCAAGCTGCGCAGAAGAAACAAGGCACTAAACCGGCAAATGTCCAGCTAATCTCCAACGTGAAAAGGCTCAGCAAGGAAAGCTCTTGCTAACAGCCCAGAAGCATTGCGACGCTTCTCTGGATGATTTGCCCACCAACACTTCACATCAGCTCAAGCCGGCTGCCCGGAGGAAAAGAGGCTAGGAAAGATCGTAGCAGGCACGGTTGTTGCTGCACGAGAAGTGCCTGCTCCGGAGGCTTCTTGCGAGCAGCGCTAAAAGCACGCGAACATCGCGTTTCTGTGCTTTCCTGAACAGCTTGCGCTGGGACAGTTACAGCCGTGTTTTGCAAGCTGTCCGGGGTTCTGAGGCACTAAAAGTGCGGATGTGTGGCGACTGTGCAAGACGAGAACCGGCTGCTCTGAAAGCCCTTCCTGCTCGTCACGTACGCTTTCTAGCAGCTCTACGGACACACACGCGTCAGCCTCTTCACTGTCCTACACAGCTAGCACGCTGGCAGTTACCGTCAACTTGGAAGCAGCCGCGCAGAAGGCAGTCGCCCTGCAACCGGCGAACAGCGCACATTCGCGGCTACACGCGAGCTGGCCGCACTCGGAGCTTTCGCGGCTCTTCTCTCGCTCTTTCCCGCAGAGCTCCGGCGATGCACAACTCGAACCGCGAAAGCCGCAATGAGCTTTGTGCAAGCTGCGCAGAAGAAACAAGGCACTAAACCGGCAAATGTCCAGCTAATCTCCAACGTGAAAAGGGTCAGCAAGGAAAGCTCTTGCTAACAGCCCAGAAGCATTGCGACGCTTCTCTGGATGATTTGCCCACCAACACTTCACATCAGCTCAAGCCGGCTGCCCGGAGGAAAAGAGGCTAGGAAAGATCGTAGCAGGCACGGTTGTTGCTGCACGAGAAGTGCCTGCTCCGGAGGCTTCTTGCGAGCAGCGCTAAAAGCACGCGAACATCGCGTTTCTGTGCTTTCCTGAACAGCTTGCGCTGGGACAGTTACAGCCGTGTTTTGCAAGCTGTCCGGGGTTCTGAGGCACTAAAAGTGCGGATGTGTGGCGACTGTGCAAGACGAGAACCGGCTGCTCTGAAAGCCCTTCCTGCTCGTCACGTACGCTTTCTAGCAGCTCTACGGACACACACGCGTCAGCCTCTTCACTGTCCTACACAGCTAGCACGCTGGCAGTTACCGTCAACTTGGAAGCAGCCGCGCAGAAGGCAGTCGCCCTGCAACCGGCGAACAGCGCACATTCGCGGCTACACGCGAGCTGGCCGCACTCGGAGCTTTCGCGGCTCTTCTCTCGCTCTTTCCCGCAGAGCTCCGGCGATGCACAACTCGAACCGCGAAAGCCGCAATGAGCTTTGTGCAAGCTGCGCAGAAGAAACAAGGCACTAAACCGGCAAATGTCCAGCTAATCTCCAACGTGAAAAGGCTCAGCAAGGAAAGCTCTTGCTAACAGCCCAGAAGCATTGCGACGCTTCTCTGGATGATTTGCCCACCAACACTTCACATCAGCTCAAGCCGGCTGCCCGGAGGAAAAGAGGCTAGGAAAGATCGTAGCAGGCACGGTTGTTGCTGCACGAGAAGTGCCTGCTCCGGAGGCTTCTTGCGAGCAGCGCTAAAAGCACGCGAACATCGCGTTTCTGTGCTTTCCTGAACAGCTTGCGCTGGGACAGTTACAGCCGTGTTTTGCAAGCTGTCCGGGGTTCTGAGGCACTAAAAGTGCGGATGTGTGGCGACTGTGCAAGACGAGAACCGGCTGCTCTGAAAGCCCTTCCTGCTCGTCACGTACGCTTTCTAGCAGCTCTACGGACACACACGCGTCAGCCTCTTCACTGTCCTACACAGCTAGCACGCTGGCAGTTACCGTCAACTTGGAAGCAGCCGCGCAGAAGGCACTCGCCCTGCAACCGGCGAACAGCGCACATTCGCGGCTACACGCGAGCTGGCCGCACTCGGAGCTTTCGCGGCTCTTCTCTCGCTCTTTCCCGCAGAGCTCCGGCGATGCACAACTCGAACCGCGAAAGCCGCAATGAGCTTTGTGCAAGCTGCGCAGAAGAAACAAGGCACTAAACCGGCAAATGTCCAGCTAATCTCCAACGTGAAAAGGCTCAGCAAGGAAAGCTCTTGCTAACAGCCCAGAAGCATTGCGACGCTTCTCTGGATGATTTGCCCACCAACACTTCACATCAGCTCAAGCCGGCTGCCCGGAGGAAAAGAGGCTAGGAAAGATCGTAGCAGGCACGGTTGTTGCTGCACGAGAAGTGCCTGCTCCGGAGGCTTCTTGCGAGCAGCGCTAAAAGCACGCGAACATCGCGTTTCTGTGCTTTCCTGAACAGCTTGCGCTGGGACAGTTACAGCCGTGTTTTGCAAGCTGTCCGGGGTTCTGAGGCACTAAAAGTGCGGATGTGTGGCGACTGTCCAAGACGAGAACCGGCTGCTCTGAAAGCCCTTCCTGCTCTTCACGTACGCTTTCTAGCAGCTCTACGGACACACACGCGTCAGCCTCTTCACTGTCCTACACAGCTAGCACGCTGGCAGTTACCGTCAACTTGGAAGCAGCCGCGCAGAAGGCAGTCGCCCTGCAACCGGCGAACAGCGCACATTCGCGGCTACACGCGAGCTGGCCGCACTCGGAGCTTTCGCGGCTCTTCTCTCGCTCTTTCCCGCAGAGCTCCGGCGATGCACAACTCGAACCGCGAAAGCCGCAATGAGCTTTGTGCAAGCTGCGCAGAAGAAACAAGGCACTAAACCGGCAAATGTCCAGCTAATCTCCAACGTGAAAAGGCTCAGCAAGGAAAGCTCTTGCTAACAGCCCAGAAGCATTGCGACGCTTCTCTGGATGATTTGCCCACCAACACTTCACATCAGCTCAAGCCGGCTGCCCGGAGGAAAAGAGGCTAGGAAAGATCGTAGCAGGCACGGTTGTTGCTGCACGAGAAGTGCCTGCTCCGGAGGCTTCTTGCGAGCAGCGCTAAAAGCACGCGAACATCGCGTTTCTGTGCTTTCCTGAACAGCTTGCGCTGGGACAGTTACAGCCGTGTTTTGCAAGCTGTCCGGGGTTCTGAGGCACTAAAAGTGCGGATGTGTGGCGACTGTGCAAGACGAGAACCGGCTGCTCTGAAAGCCCTTCCTGCTCGTCACGTACGCTTTCTAGCAGCTCTACGGACACACACGCGTCAGCCTCTTCACTGTCCTACACAGCTAGCACGCTGGCAGTTACCGTCAACTTGGAAGCAGCCGCGCAGAAGGCAGTCGCCCTGCAACCGGCGAACAGCGCACATTCGCGGCTACACGCGAGCTGGCCGCACTCGGAGCTTTCGCGGCTCTTCTCTCGCTCTTTCCCGCAGAGCTCCGGCGATGCACAACTCGAACCGCGAAAGCCGCAATGAGCTTTGTGCAAGCTGCGCAGAAGAAACAAGGCACTAAACCGGCAAATGTCCAGCTAATCTCCAACGTGAAAAGGCTCAGCAAGGAAAGCTCTTGCTAACAGCCCAGAAGCATTGCGACGCTTCTCTGGATGATTTGCCCACCAACACTTCACAACAGCTCAAGCCGGCTGCCCGGAGGAAAAGAGGCTAGGAAAGATCGTAGCAGGCACGGTTGTTGCTGCACGAGAAGTGCCTGCTCCGGAGGCTTCTTGCGAGCAGCGCTAAAAGCACGCGAACATCGCGTTTCTGTGCTTTCCTGAACAGCTTGCGCTGGGACAGTTACAGCCGTGTTTTGCAAGCTGTCCGGGGTTCTGAGGCACTAAAAGTGCGGATGTGTGGCGACTGTGCAAGACGAGAACCGGCTGCTCTGAAAGCCCTTCCTGCTCGTCACGTACGCTTTCTAGCAGCTCTACGGACACACACGCGTCAGCCTCTTCACTGTCCTACACAGCTAGCACGCTGGCAGTTACCGTCAACTTGGAAGCAGCCGCGCAGAAGGCAGTCGCCCTGCAACCGGCGAACAGCGCACATTCGCGGCTACACGCGAGCTGGCCGCACTCGGAGCTTTCGCGGCTCTTCTCTCGCTCTTTCCCGCAGAGCTCCGGCGATGCACAACTCGAACCGCGAAAGCCGCAATGAGCTTTGTGCAAGCTGCGCAGAAGAAACAAGGCACTAAACCGGCAAATGTCCAGCTAATCTCCAACGTGAAAAGGGTCAGCAAGGAAAGCTCTTGCTAACAGCCCAGAAGCATTGCGACGCTTCTCTGGATGATTTGCCCACCAACACTTCACATCAGCTCAAGCCGGCTGCCCGGAGGAAAAGAGGCTAGGAAAGATCGTAGCAGGCACGGTTGTTGCTGCACGAGAAGTGCCTGCTCCGGAGGCTTCTTGCGAGCAGCGCTAAAAGCACGCGAACATCGCGTTTCTGTGCTTTCCTGAACAGCTTGCGCTGGGACAGTTACAGCCGTGTTTTGCAAGCTGTCCGGGGTTCTGAGGCACTAAAAGTGCGGATGTGTGGCGACTGTGCAAGACGAGAACCGGCTGCTCTGAAAGCCCTTCCTGCTCGTCACGTACGCTTTCTAGCAGCTCTACGGACACACACGCGTCAGCCTCTTCACTGTCCTACACAGCTAGCACGCTGGCAGTTACCGTCAACTTGGAAGCAGCCGCGCAGAAGGCAGTCGCCCTGCAACCGGCGAACAGCGCACATTCGCGGCTACACGCGAGCTGGCCGCACTCGGAGCTTTCGCGGCTCTTCTCTCGCTCTTTCCCGCAGAGCTCCGGCGATGCACAACTCGAACCGCGAAAGCCGCAATGAGCTTTGTGCAAGCTGCGCAGAAGAAACAAGGCACTAAACCGGCAAATGTCCAGCTAATCTCCAACGTGAAAAGGCTCAGCAAGGAAAGCTCTTGCTAACAGCCCAGAAGCATTGCGACGCTTCTCTGGATGATTTGCCCACCAACACTTCACATCAGCTCAAGCCGGCTGCCCGGAGGAAAAGAGGCTAGGAAAGATCGTAGCAGGCACGGTTGTTGCTGCACGAGAAGTGCCTGCTCCGGAGGCTTCTTGCGAGCAGCGCTAAAAGCACGCGAACATCGCGTTTCTGTGCTTTCCTGAACAGCTTGCGCTGGGACAGTTACAGCCGTGTTTTGCAAGCTGTCCGGGGTTCTGAGGCACTAAAAGTGCGGATGTGTGGCGACTGTGCAAGACGAGAACCGGCTGCTCTGAAAGCCCTTCCTGCTCTTCACGTACGCTTTCTAGCAGCTCTACGGACACACACGCGTCAGCCTCTTCACTGTCCTACACAGCTAGCACGCTGGCAGTTACCGTCAACTTGGAAGCAGCCGCGCAGAAGGCAGTCGCCCTGCAACCGGCGAACAGCGCACATTCGCGGCTACACGCGAGCTGGCCGCACTCGGAGCTTTCGCGGCTCTTCTCTCGCTCTTTCCCGCAGAGCTCCGGCGATGCACAACTCGAACCGCGAAAGCCGCAATGAGCTTTGTGCAAGCTGCGCAGAAGAAACAAGGCACTAAACCGGCAAATGTCCAGCTAATCTCCAACGTGAAAAGGCTCAGCAAGGAAAGCTCTTGCTAACAGCCCAGAAGCATTGCGACGCTTCTCTGGATGATTTGCCCACCAACACTTCACATCAGCTCAAGCCGGCTGCCCGGAGGAAAAGAGGCTAGGAAAGATCGTAGCAGGCACGGTTGTTGCTGCACGAGAAGTGCCTGCTCCGGAGGCTTCTTGCGAGCAGCGCTAAAAGCACGCGAACATCGCGTTTCTGTGCTTTCCTGAACAGCTTGCGCTGGGACAGTTACAGCCGTGTTTTGCAAGCTGTCCGGGGTTCTGAGGCACTAAAAGTGCGGATGTGTGGCGACTGTGCAAGACGAGAACCGGCTGCTCTGAAAGCCCTTCCTGCTCGTCACGTACGCTTTCTAGCAGCTCTACGGACACACACGCGTCAGCCTCTTCACTGTCCTACACAGCTAGCACGCTGGCAGTTACCGTCAACTTGGAAGCAGCCGCGCAGAAGGCACTCGCCCTGCAACCGGCGAACAGCGCACATTCGCGGCTACACGCGAGCTGGCCGCACTCGGAGCTTTCGCGGCTCTTCTCTCGCTCTTTCCCGCAGAGCTCCGGCGATGCACAACTCGAACCGCGAAAGCCGCAATGAGCTTTGTGCAAGCTGCGCAGAAGAAACAAGGCACTAAACCGGCAAATGTCCAGCTAATCTCCAACGTGAAAAGGCTCAGCAAGGAAAGCTCTTGCTAACAGCCCAGAAGCATTGCGACGCTTCTCTGGATGATTTGCCCACCAACACTTCACATCAGCTCAAGCCGGCTGCCCGGAGGAAAAGAGGCTAGGAAAGATCGTAGCAGGCACGGTTGTTGCTGCACGAGAAGTGCCTGCTCCGGAGGCTTCTTGCGAGCAGCGCTAAAAGCACGCGAACATCGCGTTTCTGTGCTTTCCTGAACAGCTTGCGCTGGGACAGTTACAGCCGTGTTTTGCAAGCTGTCCGGGGTTCTGAGGCACTAAAAGTGCGGATGTGTGGCGACTGTCCAAGACGAGAACCGGCTGCTCTGAAAGCCCTTCCTGCTCTTCACGTACGCTTTCTAGCAGCTCTACGGACACACACGCGTCAGCCTCTTCACTGTCCTACACAGCTAGCACGCTGGCAGTTACCGTCAACTTGGAAGCAGCCGCGCAGAAGGCAGTCGCCCTGCAACCGGCGAACAGCGCACATTCGCGGCTACACGCGAGCTGGCCGCACTCGGAGCTTTCGCGGCTCTTCTCTCGCTCTTTCCCGCAGAGCTCCGGCGATGCACAACTCGAACCGCGAAAGCCGCAATGAGCTTTGTGCAAGCTGCGCAGAAGAAACAAGGCACTAAACCGGCAAATGTCCAGCTAATCTCCAACGTGAAAAGGCTCAGCAAGGAAAGCTCTTGCTAACAGCCCAGAAGCATTGCGACGCTTCTCTGGATGATTTGCCCACCAACACTTCACATCAGCTCAAGCCGGCTGCCCGGAGGAAAAGAGGCTAGGAAAGATCGTAGCAGGCACGGTTGTTGCTGCACGAGAAGTGCCTGCTCCGGAGGCTTCTTGCGAGCAGCGCTAAAAGCACGCGAACATCGCGTTTCTGTGCTTTCCTGAACAGCTTGCGCTGGGACAGTTACAGCCGTGTTTTGCAAGCTGTCCGGGGTTCTGAGGCACTAAAAGTGCGGATGTGTGGCGACTGTGCAAGACGAGAACCGGCTGCTCTGAAAGCCCTTCCTGCTCGTCACGTACGCTTTCTAGCAGCTCTACGGACACACACGCGTCAGCCTCTTCACTGTCCTACACAGCTAGCACGCTGGCAGTTACCGTCAACTTGGAAGCAGCCGCGCAGAAGGCAGTCGCCCTGCAACCGGCGAACAGCGCACATTCGCGGCTACACGCGAGCTGGCCGCACTCGGAGCTTTCGCGGCTCTTCTCTCGCTCTTTCCCGCAGAGCTCCGGCGATGCACAACTCGAACCGCGAAAGCCGCAATGAGCTTTGTGCAAGCTGCGCAGAAGAAACAAGGCACTAAACCGGCAAATGTCCAGCTAATCTCCAACGTGAAAAGGGTCAGCAAGGAAAGCTCTTGCTAACAGCCCAGAAGCATTGCGACGCTTCTCTGGATGATTTGCCCACCAACACTTCACATCAGCTCAAGCCGGCTGCCCGGAGGAAAAGAGGCTAGGAAAGATCGTAGCAGGCACGGTTGTTGCTGCACGAGAAGTGCCTGCTCCGGAGGCTTCTTGCGAGCAGCGCTAAAAGCACGCGAACATCGCGTTTCTGTGCTTTCCTGAACAGCTTGCGCTGGGACAGTTACAGCCGTGTTTTGCAAGCTGTCCGGGGTTCTGAGGCACTAAAAGTGCGGATGTGTGGCGACTGTGCAAGACGAGAACCGGCTGCTCTGAAAGCCCTTCCTGCTCGTCACGTACGCTTTCTAGCAGCTCTACGGACACACACGCGTCAGCCTCTTCACTGTCCTACACAGCTAGCACGCTGGCAGTTACCGTCAACTTGGAAGCAGCCGCGCAGAAGGCAGTCGCCCTGCAACCGGCGAACAGCGCACATTCGCGGCTACACGCGAGCTGGCCGCACTCGGAGCTTTCGCGGCTCTTCTCTCGCTCTTTCCCGCAGAGCTCCGGCGATGCACAACTCGAACCGCGAAAGCCGCAATGAGCTTTGTGCAAGCTGCGCAGAAGAAACAAGGCACTAAACCGGCAAATGTCCAGCTAATCTCCAACGTGAAAAGGCTCAGCAAGGAAAGCTCTTGCTAACAGCCCAGAAGCATTGCGACGCTTCTCTGGATGATTTGCCCACCAACACTTCACATCAGCTCAAGCCGGCTGCCCGGAGGAAAAGAGGCTAGGAAAGATCGTAGCAGGCACGGTTGTTGCTGCACGAGAAGTGCCTGCTCCGGAGGCTTCTTGCGAGCAGCGCTAAAAGCACGCGAACATCGCGTTTCTGTGCTTTCCTGAACAGCTTGCGCTGGGACAGTTACAGCCGTGTTTTGCAAGCTGTCCGGGGTTCTGAGGCACTAAAAGTGCGGATGTGTGGCGACTGTCCAAGACGAGAACCGGCTGCTCTGAAAGCCCTTCCTGCTCGTCACGTACGCTTTCTAGCAGCTCTACGGACACACACGCGTCAGCCTCTTCACTGTCCTACACAGCTAGCACGCTGGCAGTTACCGTCAACTTGGAAGCAGCCGCGCAGAAGGCAGTCGCCCTGCAACCGGCGAACAGCGCACATTCGCGGCTACACGCGAGCTGGCCGCACTCGGAGCTTTCGCGGCTCTTCTCTCGCTCTTTCCCGCAGAGCTCCGGCGATGCACAACTCGAACCGCGAAAGCCGCAATGAGCTTTGTGCAAGCTGCGCAGAAGAAACAAGGCACTAAACCGGCAAATGTCCAGCTAATCTCCAACGTGAAAAGGCTCAGCAAGGAAAGCTCTTGCTAACAGCCCAGAAGCATTGCGACGCTTCTCTGGATGATTTGCCCACCAACACTTCACATCAGCTCAAGCCGGCTGCCCGGAGGAAAAGAGGCTAGGAAAGATCGTAGCAGGCACGGTTGTTGCTGCACGAGAAGTGCCTGCTCCGGAGGCTTCTTGCGAGCAGCGCTAAAAGCACGCGAACATCGCGTTTCTGTGCTTTCCTGAACAGCTTGCGCTGGGACAGTTACAGCCGTGTTTTGCAAGCTGTCCGGGGTTCTGAGGCACTAAAAGTGCGGATGTGTGGCGACTGTGCAAGACGAGAACCGGCTGCTCTGAAAGCCCTTCCTGCTCGTCACGTACGCTTTCTAGCAGCTCTACGGACACACACGCGTCAGCCTCTTCACTGTCCTACACAGCTAGCACGCTGGCAGTTACCGTCAACTTGGAAGCAGCCGCGCAGAAGGCAGTCGCCCTGCAACCGGCGAACAGCGCACATTCGCGGCTACACGCGAGCTGGCCGCACTCGGAGCTTTCGCGGCTCTTCTCTCGCTCTTTCCCGCAGAGCTCCGGCGATGCACAACTCGAACCGCGAAAGCCGCAATGAGCTTTGTGCAAGCTGCGCAGAAGAAACAAGGCACTAAACCGGCAAATGTCCAGCTAATCTCCAACGTGAAAAGGGTCAGCAAGGAAAGCTCTTGCTAACAGCCCAGAAGCATTGCGACGCTTCTCTGGATGATTTGCCCACCAACACTTCACATCAGCTCAAGCCGGCTGCCCGGAGGAAAAGAGGCTAGGAAAGATCGTAGCAGGCACGGTTGTTGCTGCACGAGAAGTGCCTGCTCCGGAGGCTTCTTGCGAGCAGCGCTAAAAGCACGCGAACATCGCGTTTCTGTGCTTTCCTGAACAGCTTGCGCTGGGACAGTTACAGCCGTGTTTTGCAAGCTGTCCGGGGTTCTGAGGCACTAAAAGTGCGGATGTGTGGCGACTGTGCAAGACGAGAACCGGCTGCTCTGAAAGCCCTTCCTGCTCGTCACGTACGCTTTCTAGCAGCTCTACGGACACACACGCGTCAGCCTCTTCACTGTCCTACACAGCTAGCACGCTGGCAGTTACCGTCAACTTGGAAGCAGCCGCGCAGAAGGCAGTCGCCCTGCAACCGGCGAACAGCGCACATTCGCGGCTACACGCGAGCTGGCCGCACTCGGAGCTTTCGCGGCTCTTCTCTCGCTCTTTCCCGCAGAGCTCCGGCGATGCACAACTCGAACCGCGAAAGCCGCAATGAGCTTTGTGCAAGCTGCGCAGAAGAAACAAGGCACTAAACCGGCAAATGTCCAGCTAATCTCCAACGTGAAAAGGCTCAGCAAGGAAAGCTCTTGCTAACAGCCCAGAAGCATTGCGACGCTTCTCTGGATGATTTGCCCACCAACACTTCACATCAGCTCAAGCCGGCTGCCCGGAGGAAAAGAGGCTAGGAAAGATCGTAGCAGGCACGGTTGTTACTGCACGAGAAGTGCCTGCTCCGGAGGCTTCTTGCGAGCAGCGCTAAAAGCACGCGAACATCGCGTTTCTGTGCTTTCCTGAACAGCTTGCGCTGGGACAGTTACAGCCGTGTTTTGCAAGCTGTCCGGGGTTCTGAGGCACTAAAAGTGCGGATGTGTGGCGACTGTGCAAGACGAGAACCGGCTGCTCTGAAAGCCCTTCCTGCTCGTCACGTACGCTTTCTAGCAGCTCTACGGACACACACGCGTCAGCCTCTTCACTGTCCTACACAGCTAGCACGCTGGCAGTTACCGTCAACTTGGAAGCAGCCGCGCAGAAGGCAGTCGCCCTGCAACCGGCGAACAGCGCACATTCGCGGCTACACGCGAGCTGGCCGCACTCGGAGCTTTCGCGGCTCTTCTCTCGCTCTTTCCCGCAGAGCTCCGGCGATGCACAACTCTAACCGCGAAAGCCGCAATGAGCTTTGTGCAAGCTGCGCAGAAGAAACAAGGCACTAAACCGGCAAATGTCCAGCTAATCTCCAACGTGAAAAGGGTCAGCAAGGAAAGCTCTTGCTAACAGCCCAGAAGCATTGCGACGCTTCTCTGGATGATTTGCCCACCAACACTTCACATCAGCTCAAGCCGGCTGCCCGGAGGAAAAGAGGCTAGGAAAGATCGTAGCAGGCACGGTTGTTGCCGCACGAGAAGTGCCTGCTCCGGAGGCTTCTTGCGAGCAGCGCTAAAAGCACGCGAACATCGCGTTTCTGTGCTTTCCTGAACAGCTTGCGCTGGGACAGTTACAGCCGTGTTTTGCAAGCTGTCCGGGGTTCTGAGGCACTAAAAGTGCGGATGTGTGGCGACTGTGCAAGACGAGAACCGGCTGCTCTGAAAGCCCTTCCTGCTCTTCACGTACGCTTTCTAGCAGCTCTACGGACACACACGCGTCAGCCTCTTCACTGTCCTACACAGCTAGCACGCTGGCAGTTACCGTCAACTTGGAAGCAGCCGCGCAGAAGGCAGTCGCCCTGCAACCGGCGAACAGCGCACATTCGCGGCTACACGCGAGCTGGCCGCACTCGGAGCTTTCGCGGCTCTTCTCTCGCTCTTTCCCGCAGAGCTCCGGCGATGCACAACTCGAACCGCGAAAGCCGCAATGAGCTTTGTGCAAGCTGCGCAGAAGAAACAAGGCACTAAACCGGCAAATGTCCAGCTAATCTCCAACGTGAAAAGGCTCAGCAAGGAAAGCTCTTGCTAACAGCCCAGAAGCATTGCGACGCTTCTCTGGATGATTTGCCCACCAACACTTCACATCAGCTCAAGCCGGCTGCCCGGAGGAAAAGAGGCTAGGAAAGATCGTAGCAGGCACGGTTGTTGCTGCACGAGAAGTGCCTGCTCCGGAGGCTTCTTGCGAGCAGCGCTAAAAGCACGCGAACATCGCGTTTCTGTGCTTTCCTGAACAGCTTGCGCTGGGACAGTTACAGCCGTGTTTTGCAAGCTGTCCGGGGTTCTGAGGCACTAAAAGTGCGGATGTGTGGCGACTGTGCAAGACGAGAACCGGCTGCTCTGAAAGCCCTTCCTGCTCGTCACGTACGCTTTCTAGCAGCTCTACGGACACACACGCGTCAGCCTCTTCACTGTCCTACACAGCTAGCACGCTGGCAGTTACCGTCAACTTGGAAGCAGCCGCGCAGAAGGCAGTCGCCCTGCAACCGGCGAACAGCGCACATTCGCGGCTACACGCGAGCTGGCCGCACTCGGAGCTTTCGCGGCTCTTCTCTCGCTCTTTCCCGCAGAGCTCCGGCGATGCACAACTCGAACCGCGAAAGCCGCAATGAGCTTTGTGCAAGCTGCGCAGAAGAAACAAGGCACTAAACCGGCAAATGTCCAGCTAATCTCCAACGTGAAAAGGGTCAGCAAGGAAAGCTCTTGCTAACAGCCCAGAAGCATTGCGACTCTTCTCTGGATGATTTGCCCACCAACACTTCACATCAGCTCAAGCCGGCTGCCCGGAGGAAAAGAGGCTAGGAAAGATCGTAGCAGGCACGGTTGTTGCTGCACGAGAAGTGCCTGCTCCGGAGGCTTCTTGCGAGCAGCGCTAAAAGCACGCGAACATCGCGTTTCTGTGCTTTCCTGAACAGCTTGCGCTGGGACAGTTACAGCCGTGTTTTGCAAGCTGTCCGGGGTTCTGAGGCACTAAAAGTGCGGATGTGTGGCGACTGTGCAAGACGAGAACCGGCTGCTCTGAAAGCCCTTCCTGCTCGTCACGTACGCTTTCTAGCAGCTCTACGGACACACACGCGTCAGCCTCTTCACTGTCCTACACAGCTAGCACGCTGGCAGTTACCGTCAACTTGGAAGCAGCCGCGCAGAAGGCAGTCGCCCTGCAACCGGCGAACAGCGCACATTCGCGGCTACACGCGAGCTGGCCGCACTCGGAGCTTTCGCGGCTCTTCTCTCGCTCTTTCCCGCAGAGCTCCGGCGATGCACAACTCGAACCGCGAAAGCCGCAATGAGCTTTGTGCAAGCTGCGCAGAAGAAACAAGGCACTAAACCGGCAAATGTCCAGCTAATCTCCAACGTGAAAAGGGTCAGCAAGGAAAGCTCTTGCTAACAGCCCAGAAGCATTGCGACGCTTCTCTGGATGATTTGCCCACCAACACTTCACATCAGCTCAAGCCGGCTGCCCGGAGGAAAAGAGGCTAGGAAAGATCGTAGCAGGCACGGTTGTTGCTGCACGAGAAGTGCCTGCTCCGGAGGCTTCTTGCGAGCAGCGCTAAAAGCACGCGAACATCGCGTTTCTGTGCTTTCCTGAACAGCTTGCGCTGGGACAGTTACAGCCGTGTTTTGCAAGCTGTCCGGGGTTCTGAGGCACTAAAAGTGCGGATGTGTGGCGACTGTGCAAGACGAGAACCGGCTGCTCTGAAAGCCCTTCCTGCTCGTCACGTACGCTTTCTAGCAGCTCTACGGACACACACGCGTCAGCCTCTTCACTGTCCTACACAGCTAGCACGCTGGCAGTTACCGTCAACTTGGAAGCAGCCGCGCAGAAGGCAGTCGCCCTGCAACCGGCGAACAGCGCACATTCGCGGCTACACGCGAGCTGGCCGCACTCGGAGCTTTCGCGGCTCTTCTCTCGCTCTTTCCCGCAGAGCTCCGGCGATGCACAACTCGAACCGCGAAAGCCGCAATGAGCTTTGTGCAAGCTGCGCAGAAGAAACAAGGCACTAAACCGGCAAATGTCCAGCTAATCTCCAACGTGAAAAGGGTCAGCAAGGAAAGCTCTTGCTAACAGCCCAGAAGCATTGCGACGCTTCTCTGGATGATTTGCCCACCAACACTTCACATCAGCTCAAGCCGGCTGCCCGGAGGAAAAGAGGCTAGGAAAGATCGTAGCAGGCACGGTTGTTGCTGCACGAGAAGTGCCTGCTCCGGAGGCTTCTTGCGAGCAGCGCTAAAAGCACGCGAACATCGCGTTTCTGTGCTTTCCTGAACAGCTTGCGCTGGGACAGTTACAGCCGTGTTTTGCAAGCTGTCCGGGGTTCTGAGGCACTAAAAGTGCGGATGTGTGGCGACTGTGCAAGACGAGAACCGGCTGCTCTGAAAGCCCTTCCTGCTCGTCACGTACGCTTTCTAGCAGCTCTACGGACACACACGCGTCAGCCTCTTCACTGTCCTACACAGCTAGCACGCTGGCAGTTACCGTCAACTTGGAAGCAGCCGCGCAGAAGGCAGTCGCCCTGCAACCGGCGAACAGCGCACATTCGCGGCTACACGCGAGCTGGCCGCACTCGGAGCTTTCGCGGCTCTTCTCTCGCTCTTTCCCGCAGAGCTCCGGCGATGCACAACTCGAACCGCGAAAGCCGCAATGAGCTTTGTGCAAGCTGCGCAGAAGAAACAAGGCACTAAACCGGCAAATGTCCAGCTAATCTCCAACGTGAAAAGGCTCAGCAAGGAAAGCTCTTGCTAACAGCCCAGAAGCATTGCGACGCTTCTCTGGATGATTTGCCCACCAACACTTCACATCAGCTCAAGCCGGCTGCCCGGAGGAAAAGAGGCTAGGAAAGATCGTAGCAGGCACGGTTGTTGCTGCACGAGAAGTGCCTGCTCCGGAGGCTTCTTGCGAGCAGCGCTAAAAGCACGCGAACATCGCGTTTCTGTGCTTTCCTGAACAGCTTGCGCTGGGACAGTTACAGCCGTGTTTTGCAAGCTGTCCGGGGTTCTGAGGCACTAAAAGTGCGGATGTGTGGCGACTGTGCAAGACGAGAACCGGCTGCTCTGAAAGCCCTTCCTGCTCGTCACGTACGCTTTCTAGCAGCTCTACGGACACACACGCGTCAGCCTCTTCACTGTCCTACACAGCTAGCACGCTGGCAGTTACCGTCAACTTGGAAGCAGCCGCGCAGAAGGCAGTCGCCCTGCAACCGGCGAACAGCGCACATTCGCGGCTACACGCGAGCTGGCCGCACTCGGAGCTTTCGCGGCTCTTCTCTCGCTCTTTCCCGCAGAGCTCCGGCGATGCACAACTCGAACCGCGAAAGCCGCAATGAGCTTTGTGCAAGCTGCGCAGAAGAAACAAGGCACTAAACCGGCAAATGTCCAGCTAATCTCCAACGTGAAAAGGCTCAGCAAGGAAAGCTCTTGCTAACAGCCCAGAAGCATTGCGACGCTTCTCTGGATGATTTGCCCACCAACACTTCACATCAGCTCAAGCCGGCTGCCCGGAGGAAAAGAGGCTAGGAAAGATCGTAGCAGGCACGGTTGTTACTGCACGAGAAGTGCCTGCTCCGGAGGCTTCTTGCGAGCAGCGCTAAAAGCACGCGAACATCGCGTTTCTGTGCTTTCCTGAACAGCTTGCGCTGGGACAGTTACAGCCGTGTTTTGCAAGCTGTCCGGGGTTCTGAGGCACTAAAAGTGCGGATGTGTGGCGACTGTGCAAGACGAGAACCGGCTGCTCTGAAAGCCCTTCCTGCTCGTCACGTACGCTTTCTAGCAGCTCTACGGACACACACGCGTCAGCCTCTTCACTGTCCTACACAGCTAGCACGCTGGCAGTTACCGTCAACTTGGAAGCAGCCGCGCAGAAGGCAGTCGCCCTGCAACCGGCGAACAGCGCACATTCGCGGCTACACGCGAGCTGGCCGCACTCGGAGCTTTCGCGGCTCTTCTCTCGCTCTTTCCCGCAGAGCTCCGGCGATGCACAACTCGAACCGCGAAAGCCGCAATGAGCTTTGTGCAAGCTGCGCAGAAGAAACAAGGCACTAAACCGGCAAATGTCCAGCTAATCTCCAACGTGAAAAGGCTCAGCAAGGAAAGCTCTTGCTAACAGCCCAGAAGCATTGCGACGCTTCTCTGGATGATTTGCCCACCAACACTTCACATCAGCTCAAGCCGGCTGCCCGGAGGAAAAGAGGCTAGGAAAGATCGTAGCAGGCACGGTTGTTGCTGCACGAGAAGTGCCTGCTCCGGAGGCTTCTTGCGAGCAGCGCTAAAAGCACGCGAACATCGCGTTTCTGTGCTTTCCTGAACAGCTTGCGCTGGGACAGTTACAGCCGTGTTTTGCAAGCTGTCCGGGGTTCTGAGGCACTAAAAGTGCGGATGTGTGGCGACTGTGCAAGACGAGAACCGGCTGCTCTGAAAGCCCTTCCTGCTCGTCACGTACGCTTTCTAGCAGCTCTACGGACACACACGCGTCAGCCTCTTCACTGTCCTACACAGCTAGCACGCTGGCAGTTACCGTCAACTTGGAAGCAGCCGCGCAGAAGGCAGTCGCCCTGCAACCGGCGAACAGCGCACATTCGCGGCTACACGCGAGCTGGCCGCACTCGGAGCTTTCGCGGCTCTTCTCTCGCTCTTTCCCGCAGAGCTCCGGCGATGCACAACTCGAACCGCGAAAGCCGCAATGAGCTTTGTGCAAGCTGCGCAGAAGAAACAAGGCACTAAACCGGCAAATGTCCAGCTAATCTCCAACGTGAAAAGGGTCAGCAAGGAAAGCTCTTGCTAACAGCCCAGAAGCATTGCGACGCTTCTCTGGATGATTTGCCCACCAACACTTCACATCAGCTCAAGCCGGCTGCCCGGAGGAAAAGAGGCTAGGAAAGATCGTAGCAGGCACGGTTGTTGCTGCACGAGAAGTGCCTGCTCCGGAGGCTTCTTGCGAGCAGCGCTAAAAGCACGCGAACATCGCGTTTCTGTGCTTTCCTGAACAGCTTGCGCTGGGACAGTTACAGCCGTGTTTTGCAAGCTGTCCGGGGTTCTGAGGCACTAAAAGTGCGGATGTGTGGCGACTGTGCAAGACGAGAACCGGCTGCTCTGAAAGCCCTTCCTGCTCGTCACGTACGCTTTCTAGCAGCTCTACGGACACACACGCGTCAGCCTCTTCACTGTCCTACACAGCTAGCACGCTGGCAGTTACCGTCAACTTGGAAGCAGCCGCGCAGAAGGCAGTCGCCCTGCAACCGGCGAACAGCGCACATTCGCGGCTACACGCGAGCTGGCCGCACTCGGAGCTTTCGCGGCTCTTCTCTCGCTCTTTCCCGCAGAGCTCCGGCGATGCACAACTCGAACCGCGAAAGCCGCAATGAGCTTTGTGCAAGCTGCGCAGAAGAAACAAGGCACTAAACCGGCAAATGTCCAGCTAATCTCCAACGTGAAAAGGCTCAGCAAGGAAAGCTCTTGCTAACAGCCCAGAAGCATTGCGACGCTTCTCTGGATGATTTGCCCACCAACACTTCACATCAGCTCAAGCCGGCTGCCCGGAGGAAAAGAGGCTAGGAAAGATCGTAGCAGGCACGGTTGTTGCTGCACGAGAAGTGCCTGCTCCGGAGGCTTCTTGCGAGCAGCGCTAAAAGCACGCGAACATCGCGTTTCTGTGCTTTCCTGAACAGCTTGCGCTGGGACAGTTACAGCCGTGTTTTGCAAGCTGTCCGGGGTTCTGAGGCACTAAAAGTGCGGATGTGTGGCGACTGTGCAAGACGAGAACCGGCTGCTCTGAAAGCCCTTCCTGCTCGTCACGTACGCTTTCTAGCAGCTCTACGGACACACACGCGTCAGCCTCTTCACTGTCCTACACAGCTAGCACGCTGGCAGTTACCGTCAACTTGGAAGCAGCCGCGCAGAAGGCAGTCGCCCTGCAACCGGCGAACAGCGCACATTCGCGGCTACACGCGAGCTGGCCGCACTCGGAGCTTTCGCGGCTCTTCTCTCGCTCTTTCCCGCAGAGCTCCGGCGATGCACAACTCTAACCGCGAAAGCCGCAATGAGCTTTGTGCAAGCTGCGCAGAAGAAACAAGGCACTAAACCGGCAAATGTCCAGCTAATCTCCAACGTGAAAAGGCTCAGCAAGGAAAGCTCTTGCTAACAGCCCAGAAGCATTGCGACTCTTCTCTGGATGATTTGCCCACCAACACTTCACATCAGCTCAAGCCGGCTGCCCGGAGGAAAAGAGGCTAGGAAAGATCGTAGCAGGCACGGTTGTTGCCGCACGAGAAGTGCCTGCTCCGGAGGCTTCTTGCGAGCAGCGCTAAAAGCACGCGAACATCGCGTTTCTGTGCTTTCCTGAACAGCTTGCGCTGGGACAGTTACAGCCGTGTTTTGCAAGCTGTCCGGGGTTCTGAGGCACTAAAAGTGCGGATGTGTGGCGACTGTCCAAGACGAGAACCGGCTGCTCTGAAAGCCCTTCCTGCTCGTCACGTACGCTTTCTAGCAGCTCTACGGACACACACGCGTCAGCCTCTTCACTGTCCTACACAGCTAGCACGCTGGCAGTTACCGTCAACTTGGAAGCAGCCGCGCAGAAGGCAGTCGCCCTGCAACCGGCGAACAGCGCACATTCGCGGCTACACGCGAGCTGGCCGCACTCGGAGCTTTCGCGGCTCTTCTCTCGCTCTTTCCCGCAGAGCTCCGGCGATGCACAACTCGAACCGCGAAAGCCGCAATGAGCTTTGTGCAAGCTGCGCAGAAGAAACAAGGCACTAAACCGGCAAATGTCCAGCTAATCTCCAACGTGAAAAGGCTCAGCAAGGAAAGCTCTTGCTAACAGCCCAGAAGCATTGCGACTCTTCTCTGGATGATTTGCCCACCAACACTTCACATCAGCTCAAGCCGGCTGCCCGGAGGAAAAGAGGCTAGGAAAGATCGTAGCAGGCACGGTTGTTGCTGCACGAGAAGTGCCTGCTCCGGAGGCTTCTTGCGAGCAGCGCTAAAAGCACGCGAACATCGCGTTTCTGTGCTTTCCTGAACAGCTTGCGCTGGGACAGTTACAGCCGTGTTTTGCAAGCTGTCCGGGGTTCTGAGGCACTAAAAGTGCGGATGTGTGGCGACTGTCCAAGACGAGAACCGGCTGCTCTGAAAGCCCTTCCTGCTCGTCACGTACGCTTTCTAGCAGCTCTACGGACACACACGCGTCAGCCTCTTCACTGTCCTACACAGCTAGCACGCTGGCAGTTACCGTCAACTTGGAAGCAGCCGCGCAGAAGGCAGTCGCCCTGCAACCGGCGAACAGCGCACATTCGCGGCTACACGCGAGCTGGCCGCACTCGGAGCTTTCGCGGCTCTTCTCTCGCTCTTTCCCGCAGAGCTCCGGCGATGCACAACTCGAACCGCGAAAGCCGCAATGAGCTTTGTGCAAGCTGCGCAGAAGAAACAAGGCACTAAACCGGCAAATGTCCAGCTAATCTCCAACGTGAAAAGGCTCAGCAAGGAAAGCTCTTGCTAACAGCCCAGAAGCATTGCGACGCTTCTCTGGATGATTTGCCCACCAACACTTCACATCAGCTCAAGCCGGCTGCCCGGAGGAAAAGAGGCTAGGAAAGATCGTAGCAGGCACGGTTGTTGCTGCACGAGAAGTGCCTGCTCCGGAGGCTTCTTGCGAGCAGCGCTAAAAGCACGCGAACATCGCGTTTCTGTGCTTTCCTGAACAGCTTGCGCTGGGACAGTTACAGCCGTGTTTTGCAAGCTGTCCGGGGTTCTGAGGCACTAAAAGTGCGGATGTGTGGCGACTGTGCAAGACGAGAACCGGCTGCTCTGAAAGCCCTTCCTGCTCGTCACGTACGCTTTCTAGCAGCTCTACGGACACACACGCGTCAGCCTCTTCACTGTCCTACACAGCTAGCACGCTGGCAGTTACCGTCAACTTGGAAGCAGCCGCGCAGAAGGCAGTCGCCCTGCAACCGGCGAACAGCGCACATTCGCGGCTACACGCGAGCTGGCCGCACTCGGAGCTTTCGCGGCTCTTCTCTCGCTCTTTCCCGCAGAGCTCCGGCGATGCACAACTCTAACCGCGAAAGCCGCAATGAGCTTTGTGCAAGCTGCGCAGAAGAAACAAGGCACTAAACCGGCAAATGTCCAGCTAATCTCCAACGTGAAAAGGCTCAGCAAGGAAAGCTCTTGCTAACAGCCCAGAAGCATTGCGACTCTTCTCTGGATGATTTGCCCACCAACACTTCACATCAGCTCAAGCCGGCTGCCCGGAGGAAAAGAGGCTAGGAAAGATCGTAGCAGGCACGGTTGTTGCCGCACGAGAAGTGCCTGCTCCGGAGGCTTCTTGCGAGCAGCGCTAAAAGCACGCGAACATCGCGTTTCTGTGCTTTCCTGAACAGCTTGCGCTGGGACAGTTACAGCCGTGTTTTGCAAGCTGTCCGGGGTTCTGAGGCACTAAAAGTGCGGATGTGTGGCGACTGTGCAAGACGAGAACCGGCTGCTCTGAAAGCCCTTCCTGCTCGTCACGTACGCTTTCTAGCAGCTCTACGGACACACACGCGTCAGCCTCTTCACTGTCCTACACAGCTAGCACGCTGGCAGTTACCGTCAACTTGGAAGCAGCCGCGCAGAAGGCAGTCGCCCTGCAACCGGCGAACAGCGCACATTCGCGGCTACACGCGAGCTGGCCGCACTCGGAGCTTTCGCGGCTCTTCTCTCGCTCTTTCCCGCAGAGCTCCGGCGATGCACAACTCGAACCGCGAAAGCCGCAATGAGCTTTGTGCAAGCTGCGCAGAAGAAACAAGGCACTAAACCGGCAAATGTCCAGCTAATCTCCAACGTGAAAAGGCTCAGCAAGGAAAGCTCTTGCTAACAGCCCAGAAGCATTGCGACGCTTCTCTGGATGATTTGCCCACCAACACTTCACATCAGCTCAAGCCGGCTGCCCGGAGGAAAAGAGGCTAGGAAAGATCGTAGCAGGCACGGTTGTTGCTGCACGAGAAGTGCCTGCTCCGGAGGCTTCTTGCGAGCAGCGCTAAAAGCACGCGAACATCGCGTTTCTGTGCTTTCCTGAACAGCTTGCGCTGGGACAGTTACAGCCGTGTTTTGCAAGCTGTCCGGGGTTCTGAGGCACTAAAAGTGCGGATGTGTGGCGACTGTGCAAGACGAGAACCGGCTGCTCTGAAAGCCCTTCCTGCTCGTCACGTACGCTTTCTAGCAGCTCTACGGACACACACGCGTCAGCCTCTTCACTGTCCTACACAGCTAGCACGCTGGCAGTTACCGTCAACTTGGAAGCAGCCGCGCAGAAGGCAGTCGCCCTGCAACCGGCGAACAGCGCACATTCGCGGCTACACGCGAGCTGGCCGCACTCGGAGCTTTCGCGGCTCTTCTCTCGCTCTTTCCCGCAGAGCTCCGGCGATGCACAACTCTAACCGCGAAAGCCGCAATGAGCTTTGTGCAAGCTGCGCAGAAGAAACAAGGCACTAAACCGGCAAATGTCCAGCTAATCTCCAACGTGAAAAGGCTCAGCAAGGAAAGCTCTTGCTAACAGCCCAGAAGCATTGCGACTCTTCTCTGGATGATTTGCCCACCAACACTTCACATCAGCTCAAGCCGGCTGCCCGGAGGAAAAGAGGCTAGGAAAGATCGTAGCAGGCACGGTTGTTGCCGCACGAGAAGTGCCTGCTCCGGAGGCTTCTTGCGAGCAGCGCTAAAAGCACGCGAACATCGCGTTTCTGTGCTTTCCTGAACAGCTTGCGCTGGGACAGTTACAGCCGTGTTTTGCAAGCTGTCCGGGGTTCTGAGGCACTAAAAGTGCGGATGTGTGGCGACTGTCCAAGACGAGAACCGGCTGCTCTGAAAGCCCTTCCTGCTCGTCACGTACGCTTTCTAGCAGCTCTACGGACACACACGCGTCAGCCTCTTCACTGTCCTACACAGCTAGCACGCTGGCAGTTACCGTCAACTTGGAAGCAGCCGCGCAGAAGGCAGTCGCCCTGCAACCGGCGAACAGCGCACATTCGCGGCTACACGCGAGCTGGCCGCACTCGGAGCTTTCGCGGCTCTTCTCTCGCTCTTTCCCGCAGAGCTCCGGCGATGCACAACTCGAACCGCGAAAGCCGCAATGAGCTTTGTGCAAGCTGCGCAGAAGAAACAAGGCACTAAACCGGCAAATGTCCAGCTAATCTCCAACGTGAAAAGGCTCAGCAAGGAAAGCTCTTGCTAACAGCCCAGAAGCATTGCGACTCTTCTCTGGATGATTTGCCCACCAACACTTCACATCAGCTCAAGCCGGCTGCCCGGAGGAAAAGAGGCTAGGAAAGATCGTAGCAGGCACGGTTGTTGCTGCACGAGAAGTGCCTGCTCCGGAGGCTTCTTGCGAGCAGCGCTAAAAGCACGCGAACATCGCGTTTCTGTGCTTTCCTGAACAGCTTGCGCTGGGACAGTTACAGCCGTGTTTTGCAAGCTGTCCGGGGTTCTGAGGCACTAAAAGTGCGGATGTGTGGCGACTGTCCAAGACGAGAACCGGCTGCTCTGAAAGCCCTTCCTGCTCGTCACGTACGCTTTCTAGCAGCTCTACGGACACACACGCGTCAGCCTCTTCACTGTCCTACACAGCTAGCACGCTGGCAGTTACCGTCAACTTGGAAGCAGCCGCGCAGAAGGCAGTCGCCCTGCAACCGGCGAACAGCGCACATTCGCGGCTACACGCGAGCTGGCCGCACTCGGAGCTTTCGCGGCTCTTCTCTCGCTCTTTCCCGCAGAGCTCCGGCGATGCACAACTCGAACCGCGAAAGCCGCAATGAGCTTTGTGCAAGCTGCGCAGAAGAAACAAGGCACTAAACCGGCAAATGTCCAGCTAATCTCCAACGTGAAAAGGCTCAGCAAGGAAAGCTCTTGCTAACAGCCCAGAAGCATTGCGACGCTTCTCTGGATGATTTGCCCACCAACACTTCACATCAGCTCAAGCCGGCTGCCCGGAGGAAAAGAGGCTAGGAAAGATCGTAGCAGGCACGGTTGTTGCTGCACGAGAAGTGCCTGCTCCGGAGGCTTCTTGCGAGCAGCGCTAAAAGCACGCGAACATCGCGTTTCTGTGCTTTCCTGAACAGCTTGCGCTGGGACAGTTACAGCCGTGTTTTGCAAGCTGTCCGGGGTTCTGAGGCACTAAAAGTGCGGATGTGTGGCGACTGTGCAAGACGAGAACCGGCTGCTCTGAAAGCCCTTCCTGCTCGTCACGTACGCTTTCTAGCAGCTCTACGGACACACACGCGTCAGCCTCTTCACTGTCCTACACAGCTAGCACGCTGGCAGTTACCGTCAACTTGGAAGCAGCCGCGCAGAAGGCAGTCGCCCTGCAACCGGCGAACAGCGCACATTCGCGGCTACACGCGAGCTGGCCGCACTCGGAGCTTTCGCGGCTCTTCTCTCGCTCTTTCCCGCAGAGCTCCGGCGATGCACAACTCTAACCGCGAAAGCCGCAATGAGCTTTGTGCAAGCTGCGCAGAAGAAACAAGGCACTAAACCGGCAAATGTCCAGCTAATCTCCAACGTGAAAAGGCTCAGCAAGGAAAGCTCTTGCTAACAGCCCAGAAGCATTGCGACTCTTCTCTGGATGATTTGCCCACCAACACTTCACATCAGCTCAAGCCGGCTGCCCGGAGGAAAAGAGGCTAGGAAAGATCGTAGCAGGCACGGTTGTTGCCGCACGAGAAGTGCCTGCTCCGGAGGCTTCTTGCGAGCAGCGCTAAAAGCACGCGAACATCGCGTTTCTGTGCTTTCCTGAACAGCTTGCGCTGGGACAGTTACAGCCGTGTTTTGCAAGCTGTCCGGGGTTCTGAGGCACTAAAAGTGCGGATGTGTGGCGACTGTGCAAGACGAGAACCGGCTGCTCTGAAAGCCCTTCCTGCTCGTCACGTACGCTTTCTAGCAGCTCTACGGACACACACGCGTCAGCCTCTTCACTGTCCTACACAGCTAGCACGCTGGCAGTTACCGTCAACTTGGAAGCAGCCGCGCAGAAGGCAGTCGCCCTGCAACCGGCGAACAGCGCACATTCGCGGCTACACGCGAGCTGGCCGCACTCGGAGCTTTCGCGGCTCTTCTCTCGCTCTTTCCCGCAGAGCTCCGGCGATGCACAACTCGAACCGCGAAAGCCGCAATGAGCTTTGTGCAAGCTGCGCAGAAGAAACAAGGCACTAAACCGGCAAATGTCCAGCTAATCTCCAACGTGAAAAGGCTCAGCAAGGAAAGCTCTTGCTAACAGCCCAGAAGCATTGCGACTCTTCTCTGGATGATTTGCCCACCAACACTTCACATCAGCTCAAGCCGGCTGCCCGGAGGAAAAGAGGCTAGGAAAGATCGTAGCAGGCACGGTTGTTGCTGCACGAGAAGTGCCTGCTCCGGAGGCTTCTTGCGAGCAGCGCTAAAAGCACGCGAACATCGCGTTTCTGTGCTTTCCTGAACAGCTTGCGCTGGGACAGTTACAGCCGTGTTTTGCAAGCTGTCCGGGGTTCTGAGGCACTAAAAGTGCGGATGTGTGGCGACTGTCCAAGACGAGAACCGGCTGCTCTGAAAGCCCTTCCTGCTCGTCACGTACGCTTTCTAGCAGCTCTACGGACACACACGCGTCAGCCTCTTCACTGTCCTACACAGCTAGCACGCTGGCAGTTACCGTCAACTTGGAAGCAGCCGCGCAGAAGGCAGTCGCCCTGCAACCGGCGAACAGCGCACATTCGCGGCTACACGCGAGCTGGCCGCACTCGGAGCTTTCGCGGCTCTTCTCTCGCTCTTTCCCGCAGAGCTCCGGCGATGCACAACTCGAACCGCGAAAGCCGCAATGAGCTTTGTGCAAGCTGCGCAGAAGAAACAAGGCACTAAACCGGCAAATGTCCAGCTAATCTCCAACGTGAAAAGGGTCAGCAAGGAAAGCTCTTGCTAACAGCCCAGAAGCATTGCGACGCTTCTCTGGATGATTTGCCCACCAACACTTCACATCAGCTCAAGCCGGCTGCCCGGAGGAAAAGAGGCTAGGAAAGATCGTAGCAGGCACGGTTGTTGCTGCACGAGAAGTGCCTGCTCCGGAGGCTTCTTGCGAGCAGCGCTAAAAGCACGCGAACATCGCGTTTCTGTGCTTTCCTGAACAGCTTGCGCTGGGACAGTTACAGCCGTGTTTTGCAAGCTGTCCGGGGTTCTGAGGCACTAAAAGTGCGGATGTGTGGCGACTGTGCAAGACGAGAACCGGCTGCTCTGAAAGCCCTTCCTGCTCGTCACGTACGCTTTCTAGCAGCTCTACGGACACACACGCGTCAGCCTCTTCACTGTCCTACACAGCTAGCACGCTGGCAGTTACCGTCAACTTGGAAGCAGCCGCGCAGAAGGCAGTCGCCCTGCAACCGGCGAACAGCGCACATTCGCGGCTACACGCGAGCTGGCCGCACTCGGAGCTTTCGCGGCTCTTCTCTCGCTCTTTCCCGCAGAGCTCCGGCGATGCACAACTCGAACCGCGAAAGCCGCAATGAGCTTTGTGCAAGCTGTGCAGAAGAAACAAGGCACTAAACCGGCAAATGTCCAGCTAATCTCCAACGTGAAAAGGCTCAGCAAGGAAAGCTCTTGCTAACAGCCCAGAAGCATTGCGACGCTTCTCTGGATGATTTGCCCACCAACACTTCACATCAGCTCAAGCCGGCTGCCCGGAGGAAAAGAGGCTAGGAAAGATCGTAGCAGGCACGGTTGTTGCTGCACGAGAAGTGCCTGCTCCGGAGGCTTCTTGCGAGCAGCGCTAAAAGCACGCGAACATCGCGTTTCTGTGCTTTCCTGAACAGCTTGCGCTGGGACAGTTACAGCCGTGTTTTGCAAGCTGTCCGGGGTTCTGAGGCACTAAAAGTGCGGATGTGTGGCGACTGTCCAAGACGAGAACCGGCTGCTCTGAAAGCCCTTACTGCTCTTCACGTGCGCTTTCTAGCAGCTCTACGGACACACACGCGTCAGCCTCTTCACTGTCCTACACAGCTAGCACGCTGGCAGTTACCGTCAACTTGGAAGCAGCCGCGCAGAAGGCAGTCGCCCTGCAACCGGCGAACAGCGCACATTCGCGGCTACACGCGAGCTGGCCGCACTCGGAGCTTTCGCGGCTCTTCTCTCGCTCTTTCCCGCAGAGCTCCGGCGATGCACAACTCGAACCGCGAAAGCCGCAAAGAGCTTTGTGCAAGCTGCGCAGAAGAAACAAGGCACTAAACCGGCAAATGTCCAGCTAATCTCCAACGTGAAAAGGCTCAGCAAGGAAAGCTCTTGCTAACAGCCCAGAAGCATTGCGACGCTTCTCTGGATGATTTGCCCACCAACACTTCACATCAGCTCAAGCCGGCTGCCCGGAGGAAAAGAGGCTAGGAAAGATCGTAGCAGGCACGGTTGTTGCTGCACGAGAAGTGCCTGCTCCGGAGGCTTCTTGCGAGCAGCGCTAAAAGCACGCGAACATCGCGTTTCTGTGCTTTCCTGAACAGCTTGCGCTGGGACAGTTACAGCCGTGTTTTGCAAGCTGTCCGGGGTTCTGAGGCACTAAAAGTGCGGATGTGTGGCGACTGTGCAAGACGAGAACCGGCTGCTCTGAAAGCCCTTCCTGCTCGTCACGTACGCTTTCTAGCAGCTCTACGGACACACACGCGTCAGCCTCTTCACTGTCCTACACAGCTAGCACGCTGGCAGTTACCGTCAACTTGGAAGCAGCCGCGCAGAAGGCAGTCGCCCTGCAACCGGCGAACAGCGCACATTCGCGGCTACACGCGAGCTGGCCGCACTCGGAGCTTTCGCGGCTCTTCTCTCGCTCTTTCCCGCAGAGCTCCGGCGATGCACAACTCGAACCGCGAAAGCCGCAATGAGCTTTGTGCAAGCTGCGCAGAAGAAACAAGGCACTAAACCGGCAAATGTCCAGCTAATCTCCAACGTGAAAAGGGTCAGCAAGGAAAGCTCTTGCTAACAGCCCAGAAGCATTGCGACGCTTCTCTGGATGATTTGCCCACCAACACTTCACATCAGCTCAAGCCGGCTGCCCGGAGGAAAAGAGGCTAGGAAAGATCGTAGCAGGCACGGTTGTTGCTGCACGAGAAGTGCCTGCTCCGGAGGCTTCTTGCGAGCAGCGCTAAAAGCACGCGAACATCGCGTTTCTGTGCTTTCCTGAACAGCTTGCGCTGGGACAGTTACAGCCGTGTTTTGCAAGCTGTCCGGGGTTCTGAGGCACTAAAAGTGCGGATGTGTGGCGACTGTCCAAGACGAGAACCGGCTGCTCTGAAAGCCCTTCCTGCTCGTCACGTACGCTTTCTAGCAGCTCTACGGACACACACGCGTCAGCCTCTTCACTGTCCTACACAGCTAGCACGCTGGCAGTTACCGTCAACTTGGAAGCAGCCGCGCAGAAGGCAGTCGCCCTGCAACCGGCGAACAGCGCACATTCGCGGCTACACGCGAGCTGGCCGCACTCGGAGCTTTCGCGGCTCTTCTCTCGCTCTTTCCCGCAGAGCTCCGGCGATGCACAACTCGAACCGCGAAAGCCGCAATGAGCTTTGTGCAAGCTGCGCAGAAGAAACAAGGCACTAAACCGGCAAATGTCCAGCTAATCTCCAACGTGAAAAGGGTCAGCAAGGAAAGCTCTTGCTAACAGCCCAGAAGCATTGCGACGCTTCTCTGGATGATTTGCCCACCAACACTTCACATCAGCTCAAGCCGGCTGCCCGGAGGAAAAGAGGCTAGGAAAGATCGTAGCAGGCACGGTTGTTGCTGCACGAGAAGTGCCTGCTCCGGAGGCTTCTTGCGAGCAGCGCTAAAAGCACGCGAACATCGCGTTTCTGTGCTTTCCTGAACAGCTTGCGCTGGGACAGTTACAGCCGTGTTTTGCAAGCTGTCCGGGGTTCTGAGGCACTAAAAGTGCGGATGTGTGGCGACTGTGCAAGACGAGAACCGGCTGCTCTGAAAGCCCTTCCTGCTCGTCACGTACGCTTTCTAGCAGCTCTACGGACACACACGCGTCAGCCTCTTCACTGTCCTACACAGCTAGCACGCTGGCAGTTACCGTCAACTTGGAAGCAGCCGCGCAGAAGGCAGTCGCCCTGCAACCGGCGAACAGCGCACATTCGCGGCTACACGCGAGCTGGCCGCACTCGGAGCTTTCGCGGCTCTTCTCTCGCTCTTTCCCGCAGAGCTCCGGCGATGCACAACTCGAACCGCGAAAGCCGCAATGAGCTTTGTGCAAGCTGCGCAGAAGAAACAAGGCACTAAACCGGCAAATGTCCAGCTAATCTCCAACGTGAAAAGGGTCAGCAAGGAAAGCTCTTGCTAACAGCCCAGAAGCATTGCGACGCTTCTCTGGATGATTTGCCCACCAACACTTCACATCAGCTCAAGCCGGCTGCCCGGAGGAAAAGAGGCTAGGAAAGATCGTAGCAGGCACAGTTGTTGCCGCACGAGAAGTGCCTGCTCCGGAGGCTTCTTGCGAGCAGCGCTAAAAGCACGCGAACATCGCGTTTCTGTGCTTTCCTGAACAGCTTGCGCTGGGACAGTTACAGCCGTGTTTTGCAAGCTGTCCGGGGTTCTGAGGCACTAAAAGTGCGGATGTGTGGCGACTGTGCAAGACGAGAACCGGCTGCTCTGAAAGCCCTTCCTGCTCGTCACGTACGCTTTCTAGCAGCTCTACGGACACACACGCGTCAGCCTCTTCACTGTCCTACACAGCTAGCACGCTGGCAGTTACCGTCAACTTGGAAGCAGCCGCGCAGAAGGCAGTCGCCCTGCAACCGGCGAACAGCGCACATTCGCGGCTACACGCGAGCTGGCCGCACTCGGAGCTTTCGCGGCTCTTCTCTCGCTCTTTCCCGCAGAGCTCCGGCGATGCACAACTCGAACCGCGAAAGCCGCAATGAGCTTTGTGCAAGCTGCGCAGAAGAAACAAGGCACTAAACCGGCAAATGTCCAGCTAATCTCCCACGTGAAAAGGGTCAGCAAGGAAAGCTCTTGCTAACAGCCCAGAAGCATTGCGACTCTTCTCTGGATGATTTGCCCACCAACACTTCACATCAGCTCAAGCCGGCTGCCCGGAGGAAAAGAGGCTAGGAAAGATCGTAGCAGGCACGGTTGTTGCCGCACGAGAAGTGCCTGCTCCGGAGGCTTCTTGTGAGCAGCGCTAAAAGCACGCGAACATCGCGTTTCTGTGCTTTCCTGAACAGCTTGCGCTGGGACAGTTACAGCCGTGTTTTGCAAGCTGTCCGGGGTTCTGAGGCACTAAAAGTGCGGATGTGTGGCGACTGTGCAAGACGAGAACCGGCTGCTCTGAAAGCCCTTCCTGCTCGTCACGTACGCTTTCTAGCAGCTCTACGGACACACACGTGTCAGCCTCTTCACTGTCCTACACAGCTAGCACGCTGGCAGTTACCGTCAACTTGGAACCAGCCGCACAGAAGGAAGTCAGACAATTACTCCAACACCTGAAATGCCTGCTCTAAAAGTTCTTGCTGCTCCTCACCGACTCTTCCCACCACATCTACAGGCTCAGAAACATTGAGTCTCTGGGCTTTCCTCCACCAGCAGGACTCTGACACTTACCATCACGTAGAGCTGCTGCACAGTGAGAAATAAATCTTAAAAATCACGAACTCAGACGATTGCTTTAACACCAAAGGTGCCACCTCTGAAAGTTTACTGGTGTACATGGTGGCAAAAGTCAGAGTCCTGATTGTCTAGGAAAGAACGGAGCCCCAGTGTTGCTGGGCTTGTAGATGCGGTGGCAAGAGCCACTGAGGGGTTTTCAGAGCTGGCACTTCTGGTGTGGGATCTATCATCCAACGTTCATGATATATAAGAGTGTTTTCACTGGGCGGCCATAAGTACACCGTGGTAAACGTTGGAGTGCTGGTGTTCTAGGAAATCTCGCAGTCCCAATATTTGTGAGCCTGTAGATGCGGTGGCAAGAGCCGGGCGGGAGAAGCAAGAGCTTTCAGAAATGTCACTTCTGGTGTGGGAGCAGTCTTCTGACGTTTGTGATTTTTAAGATTTTTTTCAAAAGGGACTGCTGAGTTGAGGTGATGGTAGACGTCGGAGTCCTGGTGTCCCAGGAAATGCCGGATCCCCAATGTTTGTGAGCCTGTAGATGTGGTGCCTAGAGCTGGTGAGAAGCAGCAAGACATTCCAGAGCTGACACTTCTGGTGTGGGAGCAGCTGTCTGACATTCACCATTTTTAAGCTGTGGTTTAACACTAGGCGGACAGCTCGAGCTGGTGTTAAACGTCGGAGTCCTGGTGGTCTAAGAAATCCCGGAGCCCCAATGTTTCCTGGCCTGTAGATTTTTTTTATGCCTGTAGATCTTTACCACCCTGTCCTGGTGGTCTAGGAAAGCCCGGAGCCCCAGAGTTTGGAGCCTGTATGTGTGGTAGCAAGAGCCGGTGAGGAGCAGCAAGGGTATTCAGAGCTGGTCACCATGTAACAAAAGGTTCAGGATTTTTAAGATTTTTTCCCACTGAGCAGTAGGGACTGTTTCTCACTCCTTACAAATGAGTCCTTTGTCAGGAAAAGAAAAAAAAAACAGACTTCCTCTTCCATTAATTGTTTCTCTAAGCTATATGGGTACATGACTATGTTTTATAACTGTATTCTTGTCCTGTTTCTGGCTAGGATAGAGTTAATATTTACCTGAGCTGGGTGGAGTACTGAAGCTGGTAGCCCCTATGGCTGGGATAGTTAACTAATCAGCTAACTGCTGGGGCTCAGTATGTAAGTGAGGAGGGTGGTGAAAGGAGCCTCCTGCTACGTGGAAGAAACTAGGTGTGGAGATTTGTTGTAAGCCATTATACTATATTTGTATTGCATCACTGTTTTGTTTTCTTCTGTCATTACTGTTAAATTTACTTTTTGTTCAATCTCAACCCACGGGTTTGGTTTTTTCCTGGTTTTCTTTTGTTTACCAAATCTCCCCCTGTTCTCTTGGAGGGTGGGGGGGGAGTGAGAGAGAGACTGCGTAGTCTGGTCCCGATCGGGGCTGAACTACAACAATTCTTTAAGAGCATACATATATAGTTGTGATTAACTTATTGTCCCCTATATCAATCCCCCCTTTTAATCACACTAAGTAAATTCTTTTACTTAAACAGTTTCCCTGAATGATATGAAGCATCATACATGGTTTTGTTTAGTGACGGGGGGGCCTAAGGTGGTAGCTTCTGTAGGAAACTGCTAGAAGTCGCTCCCCTTTGTTCAGTGGACTCGGCCGGGCCTAGAGCGGACCCGCTGCTGGCCAAGGCCAAGCCAATTGGTAGCAGAATGTCCCCTGATAACGCCTCTGCGATAACGTATTTAAATAGGGGAAAACAGAAAAAAAAAAAAAAGGGAGAGATGTGAAGCAGCTGAGCGGGGGGCAGAGGCACAGAGAGGGAGGCGCAGGCCTTATGGGCCTTGCAGGCCTCACCCTCTGGCCTCTCGCCAAGCCGCTGACTGGGCCCGAATTGGTCCGGCCCGGCTGCAGGAAGTGGAGAGGAGAGGAGAAGTGAATAAGATGTAAAAAGGATCCTGAGAGACATCTACCAGCCTGTTGTGAGGAACGGCTGCAGATGCCCAGGTCAGTTCAGAAGGAGTGGGAGGAGTAATGTGGCTCCTGGCCAAGATTCCCCTGCAGCCTGTGGTGACGACCATGGTGGAGCAGGTTGTCCCCCTGCAGCCCATGGAGGTCCACGGAGGGGCAGAGATCCACTTGGAGCCCGTGAAGGATCCCGTACTGGGGGAGGTGGATGCCTGAAGGCAGCTGTGGCCCATGGAGGGCCCGCTGGGACAGCTGTTCTGGAGAGACTGCACCCCGTGGAAGAGATGACCCATGCCGGAGCAGTTTCAGGAAGGACTGTGGCGTACGGGTGGGACCCCACAACAGAGCAGGGGAGGAATGTGAGGAGTTCTTCCCCCAACCATGAAGCAGCAGCGTAAAACAACGCGTGATGAACTGACCGCAATCCCCATTCCCTCTTCCCCCTCCTGTGCCACTCGGGGGGGGGAAGGTAGTAGAGATAATGTTAAGCTTGGGAAGAGGGAGGGGTGGAGGGAGGTTATCTTGTTCTCTGTCTCATTATCTTGCTGTTTGTAGTAATAAATGAATAGTTTTCCCCAAGAGGAGTCTGTTTTGCCCGTGACGGTAAATTTAAGGATTTCTCCCTGTCCTTATCTCAAACCTCGAGCCGTTTTTCCTTACATTATCTCCCCCTGTTCTCTCGGAGGGTGGGAGGAGTGAGAGAGAGACTGCGTAGTCTGGTCCTGATAGGGGCTGAACTACGACAGTGTTACTTTCTTAAACAGTCTCCAAACCCATAGGTACAGCACAATAGTTAATATTAATAAAACTCCTAAGCTAATCAATAAGATCACAACGGGGTGCACCATAGTATTAAGGATCCCTGTTGCCAATGTCCCAGCCCCACTCATGCCCTGAGTACATTTCCATTTTGTGCATAACCACAGTGGCCAAGTTTAAGCCCGACCGTTTAAAAGGTGGTCCCATGCTTCCTGTAAACCCAAGGGAGGCGTGAGACCACGGCCATTTGGTGTCCTTTTGATTACAAGTTAGTGGTAAGATGCAGGAAAATATTGTAAGCCCAACCACAATTCCAATTAAACAATTGGTCATTTTAGGATTTAGTTGGTCTAGTGGATTAGTACAGCTACTTCTGTAGATAATGTACTGCCTTTGGTGACCTGCTAAAATGGGTTTTATATTTCCTATAATAAAATGACAAATAAGATATAAACTGCACCGATGACAGATTTGGGCAAGATTAGTTACTGGCCGGTCCCGGTTTCTTTGTCCGGTATCGTTTGCTGTGGTGTCCCTCCGGTTCACTACTGCTTTTGGCTCACTTACTTGTTACCCACATTGTTCCCGCCCTTATCCGTTCGAACGAGTTTAAGTCTCAAGTCTTCGTTGTTGTCTGGAGTTACTTTCCACAAGGTTGCAGAGGCTCTCTTGATCCGAGTATGGTGTATCCAGGAGTTCTGTCCCTTTACCTTAATTGCCGTGTAGGTGGTGAGGAGGACTTGAAAAGGTCCGGCCCACTGTGGTTCCAGAGTTTTTTCTGTAAGAGATTTAACATATACATAGTCCCCTGGTTGTATATCGTGAACAGGCCCATCCAGACCCCTACGACGTGTTCCCATTGCATGTTTTTCAATTCTTTTTAATTGTTTGTTTAGTGCCACCATATAGGAGGTCATTATTTCTTCACCAATTTGTGAAGACGTTCCCTTTTGTACCCCATAGGGTCGTCCATATAGAATTTCGAATGGACTAAGCCCTTCTCTTGCTCTTGGTCTGGTTCGTATTCGTATAAGAGCTAATGGTAAAGTTAGATTAGTTTCCTGACCCAACTTGACAATCTGTTGTTTGATTGGGTGATTCATTTTCTCCACCTGGCCACTTGATTGTGGTCGGTAAGAGGTATGTAATTGCCACTCTATCCCTAGATGGTGGCTAATTGCTTGTACTATTCTGGACACAAAATGTGGTCCTCTATCCGATGACATTACTGCTGCGACTCCAAACCTAGGTACTATTTCCTGGAGCAGTATTTTGGTTACTTCCCAGGCTTTAGCAGTTCCGCACGGGAAAGCTTCTGGCCAGCCTGAAAAGGTATCCGTAAGTACTAATAAGTATCGATACCCCCCTTTTCTAGGGAGTTCTGAGAAATCAATCTGCCAACGTTGTCCCGGACCATTCCCCTTTCCGATTTTTTCAAGTTTCGGCTCTTTTACAACTTTAGGATTAGTCTGGAGACAAAGATCACATTGTTGAGTTACTTGTCTAACGGTAGTGGCTAAGTTTCGCGCTATTATGTTCCTGATGAGATCTTTATATAGGGCTTCTGCCCCCCCCTCCCCCCAGTGTCTTTTTCTATGTTCTTCTCGGACTACTGACCATATCATGTAGGAGGGAATTACTACCCTCCCGTGTGAGGGGTAGTAATTGGCCCACCCTTCCTCATTATATGACCCCTTTAGATCATTAATAAGTTTGCCGACTTCCTTTGTGTATTCTGGTTTACCTTCTAGAAATACCTGTCCATCAGGTATTAGCGCACCCTCTACCTTGATTGTTTCTCTAGCTGCTTGTTTTGCTTCCCTATCTGCCAGCTCATTTCCTCTTTCCAATTCTGTGCTCACTTTCTGGTGTGCTTTAATATGCATAATTGCCACCTTTTTGGGAAGCTGGACTGCATTCAGGATTTTCAAAATCCCTTCTGCGTGTTTGATGGTTTTTCCATGAGAATTTAACAGTCCTCTTGCCTTCCATATTGCTCCATGGGCATGTACCACCCCAAAGGCATATTTAGGGTCAGTCCAAATGTTTACAGTCCTTCCCTGGGCTCTCTCCAGGGCTCAGGTAAGGGCTATGATCTCGGCCTTTTGGGTTGAGACATCGGCTGATAGTGGCCTGGACTCTATCACCTTTTCAAAAGTGGTAACAGCATATCCGGAATGTCGCCTTCCATTTAACATATAGCTGCTTCCATCGGTGAACCAATGTTCGGCTCCATCGACAGGGACATCTTTAAGATCCGTTCGACTAGAATACATGGTTTCAATTGTTTCCAAGCAGTCATGACTCACCGGCTCCCCGATGTTCCCATCAAGGAATGAGGCCGGATTGATGATGTTTGTGGTCACGATTTCAACATCATCCTGTTCAACCATTATAGCTTGATATTTCAGGAACCTTTGTGGGGAAAGCCAATGCCCTCCTTTTGCTTCAAGGACCGCAGATACAGTCTGGGAAACTAGGACAGTCATTTTCTGGCCTAGAGTGAACTTTCAGGCTTCTTGAATGTTTAGAATGACAGCTGCTACTGCTCTCAGACAGCTGGGCCACTGTCGTAGTTCAGCCCCGATCGGGACCAGACTACACAGTCTCTCTCTCGCTCCCCCCACCCTCCGAGAGAATAGGAGGAGATGATATAAGAAAAACGGCTCGAGGTTTGAGATAAGGACGGGAAGAAATTTGTAAAGTTACCGTTACAGGCAAAACAGACTCGACTTGGGGAAAAACACTCATTTATTTCTAAAACTAGCAGGAGAATGAGACAGGGAACAAGATAACCTCCCCCCACCCCTCCCTCTTCCCGGGCTTAACATTATCTCTACTACCTTCCCCTCCCGAGCGGCATGGAGGGGGGGGTCGGGGGCGGGGGGGGGGGAATGGGGGTCGCAGTCAGTTCATCACGCGTTGTTTTATGCCTCTGTGTCATCGTTGGGGGAAGAACTCCTTGCATTCCTCCTCTGCTCCAGCGTGGGGTCCCTCCCATGTCCACAGTCCTCCGTGAAACTGCTCCGGCGTGGGTCATCTCTTCCACGGGGTGCAGTCCTGCGAGCGACGGAGGAACGTACGACAAAAGACTCAATATGAGTAATAAGCGTAGTTCGATTTATTAGTCCCGGGTGCACATATTTATATTGCTAAGATAAAATATGCCTACTAGTCATTGCGTGATTGGCTTAAGCTCTAATAGTTACATTTGCATATCCTTCCTACTTGCAGTTAGCTAATCTGGAAAGTCCCGTTAACCTGAAAGTCCCGTACTTTTCATGTTTTCACTTTCTCAGAGTTGTTTACGATCTTCTTCAAGGTTGCTTCGTTTACTTTCTCACAGGAAGCTTCATTACTTTCTCACAGGCGGCCTCATTATTTTCTCACAGGTGGCTTCAGTACTTTCTTACAGGCGGCTTCATTACTTTCTCACAAGCGGCTTCAGTGATGTCCTTGAGGCCTGCTGCTCACAAACATAACAATTCCATTCGGTCTGGATTGTTCACTAAGTGTCCCTGATACTCCAGGTATCCAACAAATCCCCCTTTTTGTTTTGAACAATCCAGACCCACTTATGCGCTAATAACAAAAAATCAATGGCTGCTAGATTCTGCAAAAATATCATGACGCATACTATCCATGTCTTCTAATAATCCTGATAACATGCTAGAGGTTAAATTCATTTGCTTTTGTGCCCAACAAGCTAATTTATTTAAGTTAGCTAAAGCTTTTGCAGTTGCTGCCCAAGGAACAAATAAAGATAATGCTATCCGCTCAGCTGTACCCAACAGGGTTAAATTGCCGTCACAATGGGGAGTCAATACTTTTAGCGATCTTCTTGCTCGAGTGTGATTCCGTAATGTTCTCATAGGTGGAGCAAACATTATCAATTTTCCAAAATAACATGGTCCTCCTATGGCTCTTTTTGGTACTCCTGACCTTATTTTACTACAATATCAACTAGGTTCATGTAGGCCTCTACTGAATCTCCCTTTTCTTCTTTTTTTTTTTTTTTTTTTTTTTTTATGAGCCAGATTGTCTGTATTGAGTTGTTAATCATTTTTTGCAAGCATGGTATGTTATGCCTAGTATGATGCCTAGTATCATAATTCCGATTTTAACCAAGGACAGCAACCACCCAGTTATGCCACACACAAGCTTAGTTAATAAAATTACTGATCACATGTTTATGCATATTCATGATTACAAAGCAAAGCTAAGTTTCAGTACCTTCTAGTAATTTTCTACTATAACATTTTTCTACTATTATGGATATAACAACTCCAGTAACTTTCTTATCTACAAGAGCAATGACTAGTTTTCTGCAGGCCTCTGTTGAAACAAGCCATAAATTCTGCTAACAATGTTTTGTATCTTAAAGCTTCCCTTCTCATTCCATGGCTTTCTTCCTGAGAGCATGATTGCATTCCTCCCCCAAGGTCGGTGTGCTTTCACTGATACCATACTGGCTCAGCGAAATACCACATCTCCCCCTTCTTTGTTTAGGAGAAGAGGCTTGTTTCAACGCTTTATCTATTAAAGTTTGCACACATTTTAAGACACAGAATTATAGATCAAAATACATATATAAAAGGAATGAATAAGCATCCTACAGCTATTAGTAACAAGCTTTTATCAAGTCACCAAAAGATGTCTGAATATATCAAAACCATCACTTTGTTGCTGTTTTTGTACTCCTTTTTGCAAGTTTTGAATACTTTTGTGAATAGATTCCGAATGATCAGACAGATTCATGCAGCAAAGCCCATCAAAATCCTGACAACCATGATTTTGTGCTAATAATAAAAAAAATCTATTGCTGATCTATTCTGTTACTAACCCAACTATGCCAAAGACACCGCTGAGCAAGAGGATGTTTATCAGCCGGGTCAGAGCAGAGAAGGGAGGCAGGCGCAGCACCTTCAGGGCGTCCCCTGTTGTAAATAAAGTGTGCTCTGGGTCTGTCCTCTCCCCTTCGCTCCGAGCCACCTCTGTTTATACCCTCAGCAGATTCAGTGAAAGAGTACTGACTAGACGTTGCTGCATGCATGGCCAGCGCATGCAACAAGGCCCGTCAAATATGTGCTCTGCAGGCTAACAGCGGTTCTGTTTTGTAAAGTAGCATAGTATATAGAATCTACATCAGTTAACAGCGTTGATAGTGCCGATACAGTTGTATTTATTTGCTTAGCAAGCCAACAGTCCAATTTATTTAGCATAGTTAATGCCTAGGCACTTGCCACACCAGGTGTAAAGACTGAAGCAGCAATAATTTTACTTAGTTTCCAAAACTCTGTATTATCTTGGCAACCAGATTCAATGCTATGTATGCTTCGTTTAGGTCTTTTATGCTGTCTGGATTTTGATATGTGCTCGCATGATTACGTCATGCTGTGTCGTTGCAATGTATAGATCTTAAAGCATTTACAATCATTACCCCTCTAGAAACATTAGCTCTTGAATAGTTAAAAAAAAATAGAAGTCCATCTTTACTGATCCCAAAAAGTTCCATCTTTTGTAGTTTTAGCACTCAGCACTTGTGGTTGCTGCTGTTTTACACAGAGTTGCCGTCCTACCGGTATCTGGCAGGTCAACCAAACATGTTCTGAAATACCCGCAGATGATACAGACAAGGATCCACTTGTTTACTGCTCCTGTAAAGACATAAGCGTATCCCTTCCCCCATGTTATAAGAGGGAACGGTCCTTCCACTTATACAAAGCTCGACTCAGACAGGAGTATCTGTTAACCATGTCAGGGGCGGGGGGGTGGGGGCGCCTGGCGGCGGCTGTGGCCCAGACATATAAGAGGAAAGAAAACTAAAACCTGAGGTTTAAGACAAGAATAGGGAGGGATCCTTAAAGCCACCGCTACAGGCAAAACAGACCATCACTAAAACCAAAGCAGGATAAGGAAAAAGGGAGCAAGACAACCTCCCCCCACCCCTCCCTCTTCCCAGGCTTAACACCATCTCCACCTCCCTCCCCTGCCCCCTTAGCGGGACAGGGATGGGGGGCGGGGGGGGGGAAAGAGGGAATGGGGGTTACAGACAGTTAATCACGCGCCGCTTTATTGATATCAACGGTTTTAACGGCTGCACCTACAGCAGCAGCCATGACTGTAGCCTTTTCTTGTTCTAACATTCGCTCAGCAGCTTCCAGCAGTTGCCCTGTACTAGATCCTTTTGGCAGCACACTGAGGGCTCTCTTAGTTTTTTGGGTTTGTTTTTTGTTTTTTGTTTTTTTTTTGATTAGCATTATTAAAGGCAAGCATATCTAAGAACTTTGCTTTCATGTCATCATCCAGATCAGGGTGAGCCATAATTGCAGTGTGCAACCGATCAATAAATTTCCCATATGGTTCTGTGGGACCTTGTCTTCTTGATGTAAAGGCAGGTCCAGACTTTTCATCGTGCACCCTAGCAAGCGCTCTATAAGCCAAATCTTGGCCCAGTTGTAACACTTCGGTAGCAAATTGCGCTTGCCAATCAGATCGTGTGTAGTGTCCCGCTCCCATCAGCATTTGAGTTTGCACCCCGAATAATGGATCACCCTGTTGTCGAGGCGTTGCAGCTGCCCTATCACAAGCAGCCTGCCAGTACTGAAAGAACTGCAGCTGCTGCGACCTGGACAATCATTCTAATATCATAAGGAGCTAACAACTGTGATGAAAAAATATGCTGCAACACAGATTGAGCATATGATGATTTTAGCCCATACTGAGTAACTGCACTTTTAGCTTCCTTCAATATTTTCCAGTCTAATGCTTTCCACACACTTTTCCCAGTATTATCAGTCACAACTGGAAATGCCATAGGAAAAGGCTCTCCTTCTATCAAAGCATCTCGAATCACCTCTTTCCACTGCACTATCGGATTCAAAACCCCGGCCCCTCCCGCCGGCGTCCCTTGCAAAGGTGCAAAAAGACTGATCTCACCCGATGCTCCGTTCGGAATGAATAGGTTGGATGCTGACAGGTCTCGATGCGGCACAGGCGAAGGAGTTGACAAGTTTCCCAGTGACACTTCTAGGCGAATCTCTAGGGCTTCCAGTCTTTTTAGCGTCTCTTCCAGCTGTGCGTCCTTGGAGCCAGATGAATGTTCATCCCCCTCCTCCTCACGCCGTGGTGGCAGGGAAGAAGGTGGTAACGGGGGATAAACCAGAGCTGTTGGTGCCGGCGAAAAGGCTCGTGACTCTGAGTCTGCACTGGCGCAGCGTGGCGGGGTGCCTGGCGGTGGTACGTCTGATGGTGGTGAAAAGCCTTTGGCAGTTTTTCCCTCTGGTGCCCGCATATCTATAGTTATAGGGGCTGTGGCTGCAGTTCCTGGAGTCCTTGCTGGGGCTCGAACCCCCCCACCCTCAGCACGAGCCGGGGCGGCGGCAGGGCTCGTTAAACCCAAGAACAGCATGCTGGTAGTGGAGGTGGACCCGTCGGCTGGAGTTAAGGCCGCAAAAGCAGATGCAGCAACTGAACGCTCGGCTTTCATGCTTATCAATGTTTCGTTAATTAGCTTCCACACGGTGGAGATCCCTTACTTATTTCATCCCACAGCTTTTTTCCTATCTTTTCCTGTGTCGGGAGTTCAAAAGGATCATCAACTGTGGGGATTAATTCCCTTTTCTTTGCCCACTGCAGCAAAGCTTCTAGGACGGCCGAGTCATAACTCAGTCCTCTCATAGAGAGCATAATAATTCTAGGGCTACCTCCTTTTCCATTATTGCCGGCAGTTTCACAATTGGTGCTCCCTGATTAAGGCACCCCTTTTACTCCCTGATTAAGTACTCACTATTGGTGCTCCCTGATTAAGGCACCCCTTTTTTGCAGCTTGTCCTGTAGCCCTGGCAGACGGCGAACCCCTGTTTCAACGGTTCAGGCTCCGGATCGTCGCATCTGAAGGACAAATGCGTAGTCGATCTTGCCCCCGGTCGCTGCTCCCGGTGCTTCTCTGCCTCCGCCACTCCGATAGCAGTGTCTTCTAGTAGTCCCTGTTCGGGCGCCATTTGCGAGCGACGGAGGAACGTACGACAAAAGACTCAATATGAGTAATAAGCGTAGTTCGATTTATTAGTCCCGGGTGCACATATTTATATTGCTAAGATAAAATATGCCTACTAGTCATTGCGTGATTGGCTTAAGCTCTAATAGTTACATTTGCATATCCTTCCTACTTGCAGTTAGCTAATCTGGAAAGTCCCGTTAACCTGAAAGTCCCGTACTTTTCATGTTTTCACTTTCTCAGAGTTGTTTACGATCTTCTTCAAGGTTGCTTCGTTTACTTTCTCACAGGAAGCTTCATTAACTTTCTCACAGGCGGCCTCATTATTTTCTCACAGGTGGCTTCAGTACTTTCTTACAGGCGGCTTCATTACTTTCTCACAAGCGGCTTCAGTGATGTCCTTGAGGCCTGCTGCTCACAAACATAACAATTCCATTCGGTCTGGATTGTTCACTAAGTGTCCCTGATACTCCAGGTATCCAACACAGTCCCTCTAGAACAGCTGTCCCAGCGGGCCCTCCACGGGGCACAGCCTCCTTCAGGCCTCCACCTGCTCCGGCGTGGGGTCCTCCACGGGCTGCAGGTGGATCTCTGCCCCTCCGTGGACCTCCATGGGCTGCAGGGGGACAACCTGCTCCACCATGGTCGTCACCACGAGTTGCAGAGGAATCTTGGCCAGGAGCCGCATTACTCCTCCCCCTCCTCCTTCACTGACCTTGGCGTCTGCAGCCGTTCCTCGCAACAGGCTGGCAGACGCCTCTCAGGATCCTTTTTACATCTTATTCACTTCAACTGCTCCTCTCCACTTCTTGCAGCCAGGCCGGGCCGAGTTGGGCCCAGTCGCTGCCCGGCGGGAGGCCAGAGGGTGAGGCCTGCAAGGCCCACAAGGCTCGCGCTTCCCCCTCTCTGCCCCCCGCTCAGCTGCTTCACATCTCTCCCTTTTTTTTTTTTTTTCTGTTTTCCCCTATTTAAATACATTATCGCAGAGGCGTTATCACGGGACATTCTGCTACCAATTGGCTTGGCCTTGGCCAGCAGCGGGTCCGCCCTAGGCCCGGCCAATTCCACTGAACAAAGGGGAGCGACTTCTAGCAGTTTCCTACAGAAGCTACCACCTTAGCACCCCCCCACTAACAAAACCAGAACAGCCACCCTTTCGCAGCGGCATCCAGCTGTTTGGAGAAGTATGCTACCGCCCGTCTGTATGGTCCCAAATCTTGTGCCAATATTCCTAGTGCCATTCCTTGTTTTTCGTGGGAAAATAGAAAAAATGGCTTACTCACATCAGGAAGTCCCAATGCTGATGCTGACATCAGGGCTTTCTTCAGCTGATGGAAGGCTCGATCTGACTCAGCATCCCACTGGAGATCCTTTTGGTTAGCTGCTATCAGGGAATAGAGTGGCTTAACAGGCAGACCATAATCACATATCCAAAGTTGGCACCACCCGTCATTCCTAAGAATGTCCGTAGTTCCTTTATAGTTTGTGGTCGGGGGGCTTTGGCATATGGCCTCTTTCCGGGCTTGTCCTAGGATCCGTTGTCCGGCACTGATCTCGTACCCCAGGTACGTGACCTGGGGTTGTAACAACGCCTGTGCCTTTTTCTTAGAAACCCGATATCCCTGTAGTCCCAGGAAATTTCACAGACTCACGGTCCAAATGACACAGGATTCTTTGGTTCTGGTTTGCAATAAGAAGGTCGTCTACATATTGTAACACCTTCCCTTCTTCTGATGGTGGTTCCCATGATTCCAAGTCCTTTGCTAGCTGATTCCCAAAAATTGTGGGGCTATTTTTAAAAACCCTGCGGCAACACCGTCCATGTGAGCCGGGTCTTTCGACCACTTTTGGGATTTTCCCATTCAAAAGCAAAAATTTTCTGGCTGGCTTCATGGAGAGGGAGGCAAAAGAAAGCATCTTTTAAATCTAGGACCGTAAACCAAGCTAAATCAGGTTTTAGCATGGTTAATAGGGTATAGGGGTTAGCTACCACAGGTCCTCTGTTATTTTGTTGATGGCTCTTAAGTCTTGAACTATCCTATAGGACCCATCAGGTTTCTTAACTGGAAGTACAGGTGTATTGAATTCTGACTCACATTCTTTTAGTAGTCTTAGTTCTATGAACCGCTCTATGACAGGACAAATTCCTTCCCTAGCTTCCCTTTTCAGTGGGCAAAATGTGGGATTTTGGTGTGAAATGGGGGGATTTGGGGCAAAATGTGGGAATTTTGGTGTGAAATGGGGGAATTTGGGGCAAAATGTGGGATTTTGGTGAAAAATGGGGGAATTTGGGGCAAAAAAGCGGGATTTGGGGCAAAAATGCAGAAATTTGGGCGAAAAATGGGGGGATTTTGGGGGCAAAATGTGGGATTTTGGTGTGAAATGTGGGAGTTTTGGGCAAAAATGCGGCATTTGGGGGCGAAACGGGGGAATTTGGGGGGAAATCACGGGATTTTGGGGCAACAATGTGGGATTTTGGTGCGAAATGGGGGAATTTGGGGCAAGAATGGGGGATTTTGGTGTGAAATGGGGGAATTTGGGGAAAAATGTGGGATTTTGGTGAAAAATGGGGGAATTTGGGGCAAAAAAAGCGGGATTTGGGGCAAAAATGCAGGAATTTGGGCGAAAAATGGGGGATTTTGGGGGCAAAATGTGGGATTTTGGTGTGAAATGTGGGAGTTTTGGGCAAAAATGCGGCATTTGGGGGGCGAAACGGGGGAATTTGGGGGGAAATCGCGGGATTTTGGGGCAACAATGTGGGATTTTGGTGCGAAATGGGGGAATTTGGGGCAAAAATGTGGGATTTTGGGGGCAAAATGGGGGAATTTGGGGGGAAATTGCGGGATTTTGGGGGCAAAATGTGGGATTTTGGTGTGAAATGGGGGAATTTGGGGCAAAAATGCGGGAATTTGGGGCAAAATGGGGGAATTTGGGGAAATCACAGCATTTTGGGAGCAAAATGTGGGATTTTGGTGCGAAAATGCGGGAATTTGGGGGAAAAATGGGGGATTTTGGGGGCAAAATGGGGGATTTTGGTGTGAAATGGGGGAATTTGGGGCAAAATGTGGGATTTTGGGGGCAAAATGGGGGAATTTGGGGGGAAATTGCGGGATTTTGGGGCAAAATGTGGGATTTTGGTGTGAAATGGGGGGATTTGGGGCAAAATGTGGGAATTTTGGTGCAAAATGGGGGAATTTGGGGCAAAAAAGCGGGATTTGGGGCTAAAATGCGGGAATTTGGGGCAAAAATGGGGGATTTTGGGGGCAAAATGTGCGATTTTGGTGTAAAATGTGGGAATTTTGGGCAAAAATGCAGCATTTGGGGGCAAAACGGGGGAATTTGGGGGAAATCACGGGATTTTGGGGCAACAATGTGGGATTTTGGTGCGAAATGGGGGAATTTGGGGCAAAATGTGGGAATTATGGTGGAAAATGGGGGAATTTGGGGCAAAAATGCAGGATTTGGGGGGCAAAATGGGGGGAATATGGGGAAATCACAGCATTTTGGGAGCAAAATGTGGGATTTTTGATGCGAAATGTGGGAATTTTGGGCAAAAAATGCGGCATTTGGGGGCAAAACGGGGGTATTTGGGGGGAAATCGCGGGATTTTGGGGCAACAATGTGGGATTTTGGTGCGAATGGGGGAATTTGGGGCAAAATGTGGGAATTTTGGTGCGAAATGGGGGAATTTGGGGCAAGAATGGGGGATTTGGGGGGCAAAATGGGGGAATTTGGGGGGGAAATTCCTGGATTTTGGGGCAAAATGTGGGCTTTTGGTGCGAAATGCGGGAATTTGGGGCAAAAATGGGGGATTTGGGGGGCGAAACGGGGGGAATTTGGGGGAAATCACGGGCTTTTGGGGGGCAAAATGTGGGATTTTGGTGCGAAATGGGGGAATTTGGGCAAAATGTGGGAATTTGGGGCAAAAATGCGGGAATTTGGGGGGCGAAACGGGGGAATTTGGGGGAAATCACGGGCTTTTGGGGGCAAAATGTGGGATTTTGGTGCGAAATGGGGGAATTTGGGGTAAAATTGCGGAATTTGGGGCAAAAATGCGGGAATTTGGGGGGCAAAATGGGGAATTTGGGGAAAATCACAGGATTTTGGGAGCAAAATGTGGGATTTTGGTGCGGAACTGCGGGAATTTGGGGGGAAAAATGGGGGATTTGTGGGGCAAAATGTGGGAATTTGGGGGGAAATTCCCAAGGATTTTGGGGCAACATGTGGGCTTTTGGTGTGAAATGCGGGAATTTGGGCAAAAATGCGGGATTTGGGGGGCAAATTGTGGGAATTTGGGGGAAATCACGGGATTTTGGGGGCAAAATGTGGGATTTTGGTGCGAAATGCGGGAATTTTGGCAAGAATGGGGATTTTGGGGGCAAAATGTGGAATTTGGGGTGAAATCCCGGGATTTTGGGGCAAAATGTGGGATTTTGGTGTGAAATGAGGGGCAAAAATGCGGGATTTGGGGGGCAAAATGGGGGAATTTGGGGGGAATCGTTAGATTTTGGGGCAAAATGGGGGATTTTGGTGCGAAATGGGGTAATTTGGGGCAAAAATGCGGGATTTGGCGGGCAAAAGGTGGGAATCTTGGGGGAAATCGCGAGATTTTGGGGGCGAACCTGTGGGGGGTGTGGCGGTGACCAATCCCCGTTCCGGTGTCCGGTCCTCCCGGCCAGCAGGGGGCGGTGTTGGAGACGCCGTTGGGGCCTGTTCACGTGGCGCTGGAGGGCGCGCCCCGCCCTGGTCGCCCCGCCCTGCTGATGCTGCCGGACGTGGGCCACACGCGTGAGTCCCGCCCCCTTCCCCCTCTCCCGCTGCGCCCCTCCCCCGCAGACGCCTTGTGCTTCGCCCCGCTCTTCGCCCACCCCGAGATGCGGGAGGTCGCCAGCCACTCCCTGCTCGTCCACCTCGACCCCCCCGGCATGGAGGTGGGCGCCCCGCCCTACCCCCCGGGGTGCGTCTGCACTCCCCTCTTCCGCTCCCCCCAGTTGACCCCAGTGACTCCCAGTTGACTGCGTTGACCCCACTGCCCCCCCAGTTGACCCCACTGCCCCCCCAGTTGACCCCAGTGACCCCCAGGTTGACCCCACTGACCCCCCTGTTGACCCCACTGCCCCCCCAGTTGACCCCAGTGACTCCCAGTTGACTGCGTTGACCCCTCTGACGACCCGGTTGACCCCACTGCCCCCCCAGTTGACCCCACGGACCCCCCCAGTTGATCCCAGTGACCCCCATTAACCCCCCAGTTGCCCCCATTAACCCCCAGTTGACCCCACTGACCCCCATTAACCCCCAGTTGCCCCCATTAACCCCCAGTTGACCCCCATTGACCCCCATTAACCCCCCGTTGACCCCACTGACCCCCATTAACCCCCAGTTGCCCCCATTAACCCCCCGTTGACCCCCATTAACCCCCAGTTGCCCCCATTAACCCCCGTTGACCCCCATTAACCCCCAGTTGACCCCCATTAACCCCCCGTTGACCCCACTGACCCCATTAACCCCCAGTTGCCCCCATTAACCCCCAGTTGCCCCCATTAACCCCTTGTTGACCCCCATTGACCCCCCGTTGACCCCACTGACCCCCATTAACCCCCAGTTGCCCCCATTAACCCCTCGTTGACCCCCATTAACCCCTAGTTGACCCCCATTGACCCCCCGTTGACCCCCATTGACCCCCAGTGACCCCCAGTTGACCCCACTGACCCCCATTAACCCCCCGTTGACCCCCATTAATCCCCAGTTGCCCGCATTAACCCCCAGTTGACCCCCATTGACCCCCGTTGACCCCCATTAAGGCCCAGTTGCCCCACATTAACCCCCAGTTGCACCCATTAACCCCCAGTTGACCCCCATTGACGCCTGTTAACCCCCATTAACACCCAGTTGACCCCCATTAACCCCCAGTGACCCCCAGTAACACCTGGTTGCCCCCATTAACACCCAGTTGACCCCCATTAACCCCCAGTTGACCCCCATTGACCCCCCATTGACCCCATTAACCCCCAGTTGACCCCCATTAACCCCCAGTTGACCCCCATTAAACCCCAGTTGACCCCCCGTTGACCCCCATTAACCCCCAGTTGACCCCCATTAAACCCCAGTTGACCCCCCGTTGACCCCCATTAACCCCCAGTTGACCCCCATTAACCCCCAGTTGACCCCACTGACCCCCATTAACCCCCAGTTAACCCCCTGTTGACCCCCATTAACCCCCAGTTGCCCCCATTGACCCCCAGTTGCTTCCCATTAACCCCCAGTTGCCCCCATTAACCCCCAGTTGACCCCCTGTTGACCCCCATTAACCCCCAGTTGCCCCCATTGACCCCCAGTTGCCCCCCATTGACCCCCAGTTTCCCCCATTAACCCCCAGTTGCCCCCCATAAGCCCCCCGTTGACCCCCATTAACCCCCAGTTGACCCCCATTAACCCCCCGTTGACCCCACTGACCCCCATTAACCCCCAGTTGCCCCCCACTAACCCCCAGTTGACCCCCATTAACCCCCAGTTGCCCCCATTAACCCCCAGTTGACCCCACTGACCCCCATTAACCCCCAGTTGCCCCCCACTAACCCCCAGTTGCCCCCATTAACCCCCAGTTGACCCCACTGACCCCCATTAACCCCCAGTTGCCCCCCACTAACCCCCAGTTGCCCCCATTAACCCCCAGTTGACCCTGTCGTCTCTCTGTTGACCCCCCCACCCCTCCCCCCCCCCCCAGTTGACCCCCCGCCCCCCTGTCCCCCACCTCGACCGCCATCACATCGCAGCATCACCCTACGCACCCCTCCCCCCCTCCAACCGCCATCGCTTCACCTCATTGGTCCCCTCGCCCGCCCTCCCCCCACCTCGACCCCCGATTGACCCCTTGCCCCTCCCCCTGTCGCCCCTCCCCCCCCGCCCCCCGCCCCTCCCCCGCAGGTACCAGTACCCCTCCCTGGAGCAACTGGCCGAAATCGTCCCCTGCGTCCTCCGGCACCTCAAGTGAGTGGGCGGGGGGGCGCCCCACGGCGCTGTGGGGCGGGGAGGGGGCCCCTGACCCGTAGCGGGACGGGACGGGGGGGCGGGGCCAGCACCGGCCTGACCCCGCCCACCCCCCCAGCATCGCCAGCGTCGTGGGCATCGGGGTGGGCGCCGGCGCCTTCGTCCTGGCTAAATTTGGGGTGAGATGTGGGGCGGGGCGTGGGGCGGGGCGTGGGGCAGGGTGGGGGGCAGATTTGGGGGAATGCAGGGCTGCGGGAATCTCGGGGGAGGTTCTGTGGGGCTGGGGGGCGTGGCTGTGGGGCTGGGGGGGTCGCTATGGGGCGGGGGGGTCGCTATGGGGCAGGGGGGTCGCTATGGGGCTGGGGGGTCGCTATGGGGCAGGGGGGCATGGCCGTGGGGCGCTATGGGGCTGGAGGAGGTTAGTGGGGTCTCTGGGCACTTGTGGGTCGCTGGGGGGTTGGGGGCTTGGCTATGGGGCTGGGGGGTCGCTATGGGGCTGGGGGGGTCGCTATGGGGCGGGGGGGCATGGCCGTGGGGCGCTATGGGGCTGGAGGAGGTTAGTGGGGTCTCTGGGCACTTGTGGGTCGCTGGGGGGTTGGGGGCTTGGCTATGGGGCTGGGGGGTCGCTATGGGGCTGGGGGGGTCGCTATGGGGCGGGGGGGCATGGCCGTGGGGCGCTATGGGGCTGGAGGAGGTTAGTGGGGTCTCTTGGTTGGGTACTTGTGGGTCGCTGGGGGCTCTCGGGGGGCGTGGCTGTGGGGCTGGGGGGTCGCTATGGGGCAGGGGGGGTCGCTATGGGGCAGGGGGGGCATGGCCATGGGGCGCTATGGGGCTGGAGGAAGTTAGTGGGGTCTCTTGGTTGGGCACTTGTGGGTCGCTAGGGGGTTGTGGGCTGTCGGGGGGCATCGCTATGGGGCAGGGGGTTCGCTATGGGGCTGGGGGGTCGCTATGGGGCGGGGGGGCGTGGCCGTGGGGCGCTATGGGGCTGGAGAAGGTTAGTGGGGTCTCTGGGCACTTGTGGGTCGCTGGGGGGTTGGGGGCTCGGCTGTGGGGCTGGGGGGTCACTATGGGGCAGGGGGGCGTCGCTATGGGGCTGGGGAGTCGCTATGGGGCTGGGGGGTCGCTATGGGGCTGGGGGGGCGTGGCCGTGGGGCGCTATGGGGCTGGAGGAGGTTAGTGGGGTCTCTTGGTTTGGCACTTGTGGGTCGCTGGGGGCTCTCGGGGGGCGTGGCTGTGGGGCTGGGGGGTCGCTATGGGGCTGGGGGGTCGCTATGGGGTGGGAGGGCGTGGCCGTGGGGCGCTATGGGTCTGGCCCTGCCCCACAGCTGCTGCACCCCGAGGCGGTGGAGGGGCTGGTGCTGATCAACATCAACCCCCGCGCCAAGGGCTGGGTGGATTGGGTGGCGCACAAGGTGGGCGGGGCCGGCGGGTGGGGAGGGCTAATGGGGAGAGGGGTGGGGCAGAAGGGGGCGGGGTTTGGGGGGGGTTCCCTGCTGCTGGCCCCGCGGCGCTGTGGGTCGCTTGGGGTCGCGTGTGGCTCACTGTGGGTCCCTATGGGTCGCCGTGGGTCGCTGTGGGTGGCGGTGGGCGGCCGTGGGTCACTGTGGGTCCCTACGGTGTCTGTGGGTGGCTGTGGGTCGCTGCGGGTCCCTACGGTGTTGGTGGGCGGCTGTGGGTCGCTGTGGGTCCCTACGGTAGCTGTGGGTCACTGTGGGTCCCTACGGTGTCTGTGGGTCGCCGTGGGTCGCTGCGGGTCCCTACGGTGTCTGTGGGTCGCTGTGGGTCGTGGTGGGTCCCTACGGTCGCTGTGGGTCGCTGTGGGTCCCTACGGTGTCTGTGGGTCGCCGTGGGTCGCTGTGGGTCCCTACGGTGTCTGTGGGTCGCCGTGGGTCGCTGTGGGCCGCTGTGGGTCCCTACGGTGTCTGTGGGTCACTGTGGGTCGCTGTGGGTCACGGTGGGTCCCTACGGTGTCTGTGGGTCGCTGTGGGTCGCTGTGGTGTCTGTGGGTCGCTGTGGGTCGCTGTGGGTCACTGTGGGTCGCTGTCGTGTCTGTGGGTCGCTGTGGGTCGCTGTGGGTCCCTACGGTGTCTGTGGGTCGCTGTGGGTCGCTGTGGGTCCCTACGGTGTCTGTGGGTCGCTGTGGGTGTCTGTGGGTCGCTGTGGGTCCCTACCGTGTCTGTGGGTGTCTGTGGGTCGCCGTGGGTCGCCGTGGGTCGCTGTGGGTCCCTACGGTGTCTGTGGGTCGCTGTGGGTCGCGGTGGGTCCCTACGGTGTCTGTGGGTGCCGGTGGATCGCGGTGGGTCGCCGTGGGTCGCCGTGGGTCCCACGGGTGCCCCCCCAGCTGTCGGGCCTGACGTCCTCCAGCAGCGAGCTCATCCTGGCGCACCTCTTCACGCAGGTCGGGCGGGGGGGCACTTGGGGGTCCCGTGGGGGGCCACTTGTGGGTCCGGGGGGCGCTTGGGGGTCTGGGGAGGGCCACTTGTGGGTCTTGGGGGTCAGTTTTGGGGGCCCTCAAGGGGCACTTGGGGGGCCTGTGGGGGGCACTTGGGGGGCCCAGAGTCCACCTGGAGTCCCCAAGGGCCACTTGTGGGTCGGGGGGGGCACTTGTGGGTCAGGGAGCTCAGTTAAGGGTTGGGGGAGGGTCACTTGTGGGTCACAGGGTGGGGGCGGGGTGGGGGCGGGGCTGTGACACGGGGGCGTGGCAGGGCGGGGCAGGGGCAGGGCGGGGGCGGGGCTGTGACGCGCGGGCCGCAGGAGGAGCTGGCGGCCGCCCCTCCCCCGGTGCAGCAGGCCCGGCGGCGGCTGGGGGCGGCGCCCAACGCCCCCCTGCTCTGGGCCATGTACAACAGGTACTGGGCAAACTGGGGGCGCTGCGGCGGGGCTGCGGGGCACTGGGACTGCCCTCGGAGCACTGGGATCGAGCTGGGATTGAACTGGGAGGGAACTGGGAGGGGCTGGAATGGAACTGGGGGGACTGGTGGGGATTGGGAGGGGACTGCGGGGGACTGGGAGGGACTGGGAGGGACTGGGAGGGACTGGGAGGGACTGGGAGGGACTGGGGGGGGACTGGGAGGGACTGGGGGGGGACTGGGGGGGGACTGGGACTGGGCTAGGAGGACTGGGACTGAACTGGGATTGAACCGGGGCGGACTGGGAGGGAACTGGGGGGGCTGGGAGGGGCTGGGAGGGACTGGGATTGGGCTAGGAGGACTGGCATCGAACTGGGATTGAACTGGGATTGAACCGGGGGGGACTGGGAGGGAACTGGGGGGGGACTGGGACTGGGCTAGGAGCACTGGGATTGAACTGGGGGGGGACTGGGATGGAACTGGGGGGACTGGTGGGGACTGGGGGGGGACTGGGGGGGACTGGGGGGGGACTGGCAGGGGACTGGGGGGGGACTGGGGGGGACTGCGAGGGGACTGGGGGGGACTGGGATTGAACTGGGATTGAACCGGGGGGGATTGGGAGGGAACTGGGAGGGACTGGGACTGGGCTAGGAGGACTGGGACTGAACTGGGATTGAACCGGGGGGGACTGGGATGGAACTGGGGGGGCTGGGAGGGACTGCGATTGGGCTAGGAGCACTGGGATTGAACTGGGATTGAACCGGGGGGGACTGGGATGGAACTGGGGGGGCTGGGAGGGACTGGGAGGGGACTGGGGGGGGTCTGGGATGGGATTTGGGGGCACTGGGATCAGACTGGGATGGAGTGGGAGGGTACTGGGGAAACTGGGATCAAACTGGGAGGAATTGGGATTGAACTGGGATGGAGCTGGGGGGGTACCGGGGGGCTGGGAGGGACTGGGAGCAACTGGGATTGAGCTGAGGGGAACTGGAAGGGAACTGGGAGGGACTGGGAGAGAACTGGGAGGGAACTGGGA